>NC_046154.1:167719791-167742291 GCF_011064425.1 Rattus rattus | reverse complement strand
CAAAACTGGGAAGAGAAGATAGATATATTAAGAAGTGAAAAAAGAGGGGAGATTAAGAGATATAGGTCAGGGGTTTCTGGATGGGTTTAGCAGAAGTGGAGCAGAGGGGAGAGGGGAGAATGTAGTGTGTGTGTGTGTGTGTGCGGGGGGTGCCGAGCCTTGAATCTGATTCTAATGCCCTGGTCAAGAGAATGCAAACTATTGTCCTTTCAAAATAATAGCTCCTAGTGTCTTGGTCACATCAAGAAATGGAATTATGTAGGCACTGTGTCTTTTAAAAAAAATCCCCTTTGTAGCACTTCCTTAAAAATAGCTATTTAATGCAACTCTGCCAGGGTGTTGAGGATAGTGAGAGTCCTTAACATCGTACTGATATCGCAACATTGTCTTCCTGGTAAGTGTTTGGCTTATGTCTTCCCTGACCCTGTGTAGTAACTGTTCCATTTTCTCCTTGGGATGAATGTTTCTTGGGCTAGTGTCTTATTGTCGGTTCAACTGGGAGTAAGCGAGTAAGCAATTGATATACTAAGCTGAAACATCAGTTGATACATTTCTGGGGCTGGAAACGCAGGCTGGAGGGGACCCAGCTGCAGAAGCTCGAGTCCGTGTACAACACAGACTTTAATTAAACTGATCAAGCACCTTTATTTACAGTTCATAGAAACCTTGATTTGGAGAGTTAGTAAAGAGTTTGCTTCTACGAAAACACTCTAGACGCTGTTAAAAACTGAGTTCAAAATACAGCAATGCTCTTACTTCTTACTTACTCCTCTTACTCCTCTCTTGCTCTTCTCTTTGCTCTTTCCCCATCCCTCCTTCCCTCCACATGCCCATGGTGGGCCTCCTTTACTTATTCCCCCTTCTACTCTTCTTCTCATTAAACCTTTCCACATGGAAAAAAAAAAAAAAACCCAAAATACAGCAACCCTCAGCACTACAGGCTGAAGTATGGTTTAAAAGTCACAAATGGCTAGGCAGGAATTAAAAGTACCCAGTGCTGATAGCATTCATTTGAATGCACATGATAGAATTCATTTGTTAGCACATGACAGCCATCTCCGCATTCGGGAGGCTGATACAGGAAGATTAATAAGTTTAAGACCAGTCTAGACTACAGAGTGAGTGTGCGATCTTAGACCAGGCTACATAGTCATTGTCTGAAAAGAGGAAAGAAGCAGAGGCCCTCCCCAATGAATGAAGAACACAGCCTCAACTGTGATTTATGAATGTTCTTATGTTTTCCTTTAAGGGATCTCGTGTAAAGTTGATACATTGTGATCTCATGATCAGTATTACGGGCTGAATGTTAAATAATGCTACGCAGTATCAACTATGATCACAGGATAAGAACTTGAGCCTCCGTTTACTGATGAAGGAATCTGTGTGAAAAGTCCCACACTTGTATCTCATGTGACTTTTCTTACACCATTCAGCAAGTCCCAAGAGGACAGAGAACTTAAGGCGTTCATCTCCGACTACTGGTGTCTTAGAGAAAATACAAATCCCTAGAAAGGATAGATAGCGTGGATCTTGAAAAAAAAAAAAATCCCAGCCTCTAACCCCCAGAAACTCTATAGGCTCAGCTTTCCAAGCACTGGGAAATAAGTTGGTGGAATTCTTAAATATGTTCCGGCTGTCCCTGTGTTGTCAGTTACGCAGCGGCAGTGATTAAGGTCAGCTGTCTTCACATTGAGTCCATGGCTCTGCAGGTAAAAGTGCTTGCACCATAAGCAAGAGGACCAGAGTTTAAATTTCCAGAACTCATGCCCATGTGCTGGTTAGGGTTTTGCTGCCTGGGTACAAACTAGAGTCATCTGGGTAGAAGGGATTTAATTGAGGAAATGCTTCAACGAAGTTGACTGGGTAGGCCTGTAGATCCTGATTGATGATTGCTGTGAGAGGCTCTGACCGCTGTGGGTGAGGCCGTACCTCAGCAGGTGGTCCTGAGTTAGGTAGGAAAGCAAGCCGAGCAGGCACATCCTCTGTGGTCTCTGTCCTGACCACCCCCGATGATGTCATAGAAAGGTTAGAGGAAATAAACCTTTGTCTCTCAGGTTGCTTTTGGTGAGGGTGTTTTATCCTAGTCCTAGGAACCAAACTAGTATGGCTTGTCGGGGTGTGGTGGCCTCCTGTAATCTTGAGACAATGGCACTTGAGGCAGAGGTGGTACCTGGTGGTTAATAAGACCCAAATGGCAAGCTCTAGGACTCAAGTGAGATCCTACTTCCTTATATAAGGAAGAGAGGAGTAGAGGAAGACACTTGGCATCAACTTCTGCTCCCATTTTTTTTTTAAACTTTATTCCACCTCTAGAACTATATTGTTGGTTTTATGTGTTCCTTGATTTTTATTTTTTTATTTTTATTTATTTTTTTTAAGATTTATTTATTGTATATATGAGTACACTGTAGCTGTCTTCAGACACACCAGAAGAGGGCATCGGATCTCATTACAGATGGTTGTGAGCCACCATGTGGTTGCTGGGATTTGAACTCAGGACCTCAGGAAAGGCAGTCGGTGCTCTAACCACTGAGCCATCTCTCCAGCCCTTCTGCTCCCATTTTATATATATAAATAAGCCTGCATGAGCAGCGCACACACACGCGCACGCGCACACACACACGTGTGCACACACAATGATAGAAAGTGAAATATTCAGATGATGGTATCTTGCATTTATAACATTTTCCGAACAAAACTTCCTGGGCAAGATCTTCATTTAGAATCAAATTAAAAATAACTTCTTTTAAGCCCCTACAGGTAATCCCAGTGCACAAGAGGCTGAGGCAGGAGGATTGGAGGTCATTCTGGGTTACAGGCTGAGACTCCTTGTCTCAAAAAAAAAAAAAAAAAAAAAAAGCAAAAGACAAATAATGTTAAACCTATTTGGAATTGTTTTATTTAATTGGTCTTTCTCTCCTCCTCCCCCAGAACTTGTTATTGAACCCAGAGCCTTGCACAAGCCAGTACGCACGTGCTTACTAGCCGCTGTTTCCTCAACCCAAGACTCTTCAGTTCATGAATAATGGTCAGTTGGCATTTTTTTTTTTTTTTTTGGAGCTGGGGACCAAACCCAGGGCCTTGCACTTGCTAGGCAAGCGCTCTACCACTGAGCTAAATCCCCAACCCCAGCATTTTTTTTTTAAAGTCTTAATTTTTAATTTTTGAAATTAAGGGTTTCATATACCGCATGTTGGCCCTGAACTTGCCCTGTGGCTAGGATTGGATGAACTTGACCAAACAAACACTGATCATCCTGCGCTATCATGCTCATGTTTATGTGGTGCTGGGGGATCGAACCCGTTGTAAACAATGCCATGTAAAATCCCATACTATATAACATTAATATGGTTTTTAAAGACTAAAAGATCGAGGCTATCATGCTCGTGTTTATGTGGTGCTGGAGGATTGAACCCATAATTGTTTAACTATGCCATATAAAATTGCATACTATATAAAAATTAATATGGTTTTTATAGACTAAAAGGTCAACACTTTAAAAACTGAACCAGGAGAGTGGCTGTCACATTTGACAACACGCTTTTGATTGTCATGACTGGAGCTAGGATCTCTGGCTCCTTCTTGGGAGAGCCCAGGAAGCTGGTGAGCCTTGTATGGAAAAGCATCCGGCAATGGAAACCTAGCCAGTCTACGACGTCCATGGTGCTGAAGTTGAAACTACTAGCGATCGTTACATTTGCCATTGTTTCCACAGACTTGCGTTGAACTGTTTCCACAGACTTTCGTCCAGCAAGACAGCCTGGGCCAAGCATTTGAAGACGCCTTTGAAGTACTGACACAACATTCCACTGGAGAAATGCAGTACCCCCCAGGTAAAAATAAGTCCTTTACTCTCATCTCTTGGCACATACGTGACAGCCATATGTACACATACATATGTAAGAGTAAAAGGAAGCCTAATAAACTTGCAAAGCTGGGGAAGGGTGGCTTTTCCTGTGACGTCTGGGCTAGCCATTATACCCTTACTGTTGAGTTCTAGGCCAATGAGACCCTGTGTCAAACAGGGCTGTTGAAAGATGGATGGTGGATAGCTGGCGATTGACTGGCTCACACACATGTGTGCTCACACATGCACACAAGCGTCCATAGACATAAAATGTGAAAGGTGTAAAAGGTGATAACGGTACTGGGACCAGCCTGAGCTAGGTAGCCAGACTCTGTCAGTAAGACAAAGAATAGACATAATGTCTGCTTACGGAGCGCTTACTACATCATCCTGACTTTCCAGAATTAGCTTCCGGTAAAACAATATATACATGTACACGTGTGTGTGTGTGTGTGTGTGTGTGTGTATGTATGTGTGTGTGTGTGTGTGTGTGTGTATAAAAGCATATTATCTCTGCCATAGTTAGCTTGTTAGAGGACAGTGTCGTTCTTGCCTCCCACTGTGTTTGGTTGAGAGTCTCAGAACCATAGCATATACCAGGTTAGCTGGCCCGAGAGCCTCTGGGGCTTCTCCTAACTCTACCCCCTATCTTGTCACAGAGCTTTGCCTGGGTTCTGGGGTTCTGAACTTAATCCTTACACATCCATGGCAAGTGCATTTCACAGTGTATCATCTCCCCAGCCCCGAAAAAAAAAAAAACAACACTTTGTTATATATTTCAGGCCTTCTACTCACCCAAGACTGCATGGGAAAAGGCATATTTTTATCCTTAACTTATTCTACAGATTATAACATTTATCCTACAGACCCTTTGATCTTGATGAAATGCCATATATTGTCTACTGAGTTTATAGACAGTATTCCAGGGAGTTCCAGATTAACACTTCTGTACTTACTATAGGTATATGGAATATTTTTCCGTAGAGGGAATGGGTTATGCAGAACAGTGTCCATAATATGAAAGTCCTGGGATAAATGCCGTGGTAGAAATACAAAGTGGTAAGAAAGCCTAAAAAGCAGTAATCAATAAAACAGATGTCATCTTGGGCTGCTTACAGACGTGTTCGTATATAAATGCATGTGTGCCTGTAAACTTGGTCTTATAGCATATCTTTCTGTTCTGCTTTTATTTAGAACATAGAAATTACATGGCTATCATTAACCCTTATCCTCACATCAGAGGCAATTCTAACTACTGTGGAATGTTACCACCCACAGAGGAACCCCTCTATGACTGGAGAGGTGTAACAGTGAGTATCTTTACCAAGATCAACTGCCCTGCATGGGAGGATCCACAACAGCCAGGCTTTTGGTTTAAAATGATTGCTTCTCGCTCCTGGGGTTCCAGTTGTGAGCTGCCACACAGATTCTCTTTCTCAATGAGTATCTTCAGAAGAATCATCACCGCTGGCAGTGGTGGCACATACATGCCTTTTATCCCAGCAGCACTCAGAAGCAAGCAGAGGCAGGCAGATCTCTGCTTGAGGCCAGCCTGGTCTACAGAGTGAGTTTCAGGACAGCCAAAACAAAACAAGAACAATCTCTTTCTCTTTCGCTTCTCTTTCTCAAGGCGGAGAAGCCAAATTTTAGCCTCTACCCCTGATCTTCTCTTGGTTGGATGGCCATCCAAGGGTGTTTTCTGGGTGCAGTGCTTTTGAGAATGTAGATTTTTTTTTTTTTGGTACATTGTTAGCATTGGTCTGCAGTCACTGATTGGGGGACCAAAGGACAAATTCCTACTTAACACACATTGCTGTCTTGTATATAGAATGGTTCTGCGGACCTGTATTTGGAAGGAAGCTTCCATCAATCCCTACAGAACGTAGCTGAAAGCCAGCTGGTACAACAAGCCCCTTTCTTCCAGGAAAAGGGAGGAAGAGGTAAGTTGCTATGCTATTCCTGACATGGGTTCAAAGGGATGTTATGTTTCCGTTTTGTTTTGTTTTGTTTTTTCCTCTTTCATTTTGGTAGCCCAGGCCACCTGGAACTCCCCGTGTAGACAAAGCTATCTTCAAGTTTGCAATCCTGCCTCAGGATCCTGAGTGCTGAGTTTCCAGGAACACAGGTCCATGCCAGACGGAATAAAGGGTATTCAGAAATACATTTGTATGTATTAGCTTGTAGCTGAGCATTGTGGTACACACTTATAGGTCCAGCACTGAGGCAGAAGGATTGTAACTTTGAAGCAAACCTGGGCTACATGTTAGACTTTATCCCCCCCAAAAAATCTGTTAAGACAACATGAATTGGGGTTGGGATTTAGCTCAGTGGTAGAGCGCTTGCCTAGCAAGCGCAAGGCCCTGGGTTCGGTCCCCAGCTCCGAAAAAAAGAAAAAGAAAAAAAAAAAAGACAACATGAATTGAACCACTCCAAGGGTGTTTGGCTATTTATTTATTGGACCATAAGCAACTTACTGACCGTTATGCTCTTGAAGAAAGTGACACACACACACACACACACACACACACACACACACACACACAGAGAGGCAGCCAGTAGCCCATACCATGTTCAGAAGACAACAGACAGATGTTATCTTAAATCCAAGATATATGAGTAGATTTAGGGGTGGTGGGGTACACCAGCAGTTTTGGACTAAACTATGCTAATTTCTCAAAGGGAAAATTGTAGAATGTAGCCAAGAGTAGTTTAACTACAGATAGACCTAGAGGAGGGAGGCTACAGCATGCTTAAGCTAATTCTGATATCATGAAGTGACTGTCACTTTAATTGCCTGGATTTTCCCTTTCTAGTCGTTTTCAGACACCAGTGATTACACGATAAAAGAGCACTGACGTTAGCACCTGATTTCATAACTGAAATTGATCGACAATGCCGCTCACGAACAATGGCATAAAACATTTTTTTTTTTTTTTGTCATTTCTACTCCAGGACATGTTATGGCTCCTCCAGAGCTAGCCACTAACTCTGGGGGTTGAGGATTTAGCTCAGTGGTAGAGCACTTGCCTAGCACCGAAAAAAAGAAAAGAAAAAAAAATCTGAGTCACGACTACCAATTCTCTTAGGACTACTTTTAGGGCTGAAGAGATAACAGCGATATATATATATATATCACTGGAACTGGAGTTAAAGATGGTGGTGAGCTGTTATGTGGGTTCTGGGAACGGAACCTGAGTATATTCTGTTCTGCAAGCACCCCAGGGGTCAGCTGAGCTAACCCTCATCCCTTGTATGTTTCATGATGTGAAACTATGATCGAACTTTAACTGAAGACTGCCTGACTTCAAATGGATCTCCAGATGAGGAGATCCAGGCTCCCCCACCCCCACCAGAGAACAATAAAGAGTGTTTAACAATTTCCACATCATTTAGGTCCAGTGCAAACTATGAGTCCCATGGATCTTTCTGACCTGCCAGTAACTGCATTCCTAAGTCAGTGAGAGGAAGCAGGCTCATTGTAGCTGACTTTCATGACTGAGTTCTTCCAGGGGACCTTTCAGGGACAACCATAAAGGAGTTAACATCTCTTTTTTTTTTTCTCCCACCATTGCAGGCAGGAGGAAGCTTCGGCTATTTGAATACCTTTTCGAATCCCTGTGCAATTCGGAGATGGTGTCTTGTATCCAGTGGGTCGACAAAGCCAAAGGCATCTTTCAGTTTATATCAAAAAACAAAGAAAAACTCGCTGAACTCTGGGGGAAAAGAAAGGGCAACCGGAAACCCATGACTTACCAGAAGATGGCCAGAGCCCTGAGGAATTATGCCAGAACTGGGGAGATCACAAAAATCCGGAGAAAGCTGACCTACCAGTTCAGCGAAGCTGTTCTCCAAAGACTTGCTCCGTCTCACTTCCTGAGGAAAGACCTCTTCTACTCACAGTATAACCAGCCTGATCAGGGCTATCTCAATTTAAACCACTGGAATGCAAATTACTACGCTCACGCCAGTTACCAGAGCTGACATTAGCTTCTTCTTGCCTTGCCAGTGTCAAGAGAGCCCATGCTTTAGGATTTCCAAAGCAAATTGCTTCTCGGTTTTGGGATTCCACACCAGCAAGACAAAAACGCAGAAAGAGAATATATAAACAGGCCATGTTTGGACTTCGCTTGTCCTGACAACTTTTAAGGGCCGACATATCGGTGTTGAAGGGAATGTAGATGTTTCAGAAGCATGCTTCCTACAGATCACCATTTGTAGTCAGCGGGCTCAGTGTCCGTGAATTGGGTATCCAAGAACATCCTGAAGCCAGAATGTCTAATCAGAAAAATGGGGGGGGACACACAGTGGCACTTGGTATTTTTAAATAAACGATTTTATTTGAAGCAACTGAAAAAAAGCGTTTGTAGACTGTCTCTTGCTACACAAACACTTTTGCCGAGAGTATGCGAGTGCACACTGGGTTTTGTTGAAGTTTGCTGAGTAGCCTAGACTATCCTTGAGTTGATGAAGTGACAGGGTGTGCCACTGTACCAGGCTTACACTGAGTTAAAAGCACTTTCTTGGCATGTACTCAGAAGAAAGTCACTCAACAGGGGCTGCAATACAGAGGTTGTACCAAAATTTACGTCTGTGGCTTAAAATCACAGTGTAATGTTACTTTTTTTTTTGTAATCCCAATCTAATGCTAGGTGATCACTGTGGCTTTAATTTGCATTTTTCTGATTCTAGACACAAGTATTTTGTTTTGAAGGCAGGCTTTCCGAGCCCTGGCTGGATTAGATGGAACTCACCCATTTTTAAGCACTGGTATTAAAGACATGTGCTTGTGTTTTTGGGGCCATATTGAGGAAATTTCTGTTCAACCTACTGTCAGGAAGGTTCTCCTGTTCTAGTAGGTTTGGAGGGGGTTGTTTTTGTTTTTCTGAGATCTCAAGGACTGGCCTTGAACAAAGTAATCCACCTGCCTCAGTCTCCTGAGTCACCAGGACTGGCTAGCTGTAGGTGTTAAAAAATAATCTATTTTGAGTTGATTCTTAGATACAAGATAAGGATCCTGTTGTTTCTGTACTGGGATGGTTTAGTTTTAACTGTCAACTACATCAAATGAAGGAAATCCTAGGGAACTGAGCTTGACCTAGGCCTAAAATTCCTTCTTTGAGAGGCTGAGGCAGGTGGATTGGTTTTAACATCAACTTGACACAACCTAGAATCACCTGGGAAGAGAGTCTCAGGTGAGGAATTAGGTAGATCAGGTTAGCGTGTGCCCATTTCAGTGTGGGAGTTGTCTTGATTATAACTTGACCCAGCCCACCGTGGGTGACACCATTCTCTAGGCTAGACCCTGAGCTGTGTAAAAGTAAAAGCAAGTAAGGGTGAGTCAAAGGCAGCTGCAACACTAGAAAGAGTGGTAACTTAGGAGAGCTGTATCCACGGAGCTCCCTATAATTCATGCAGATAGCTTAGTTCTCCCTTCCAGCAACTGTTACCCTTTCTGAGGGGTCTTGGGACTCTTGTAAGCTTGAAGTTTTTGCTTATTTCTTGAGGCTTAAGTATCTTTTACTCCTGAGTTCTAATAAGCCTCTAACCCGAAGGGAATATTTCAATTCAGAGAAAGTTGATAGACAACAGAGATCTTTCCATTTATCTATATAATACATTAATAATGCTTTCATTATTACATTAATAATAAGTATTATATGAGGCTGCTGTGAGATTTCATCTTAATTTCTTTTTCAGATAGTAACACTGATGTGTGTGTGTGTGTGTGTGTGTGAGCGCCCAGCACTTATTTTGTATTAGTTTTTTAATGATTTTTTTATTAATTATTTATTATATACACTGTAGTCGTCTTATTATATACATACTAGAAGAGGGCATCAGATCCCATTACAGATGGTTGTGAGCCACCATGTGGTTGCTGGGAATTGAACTCAGGACCTCTGGAAGAGCAGTCAGTGCTCTTAACCGCTGAGCCATCTCTCCAGCCCGTTTTGTACTAGTTTTAACTAGGTTTTTACTAGAATATATATATATATATATATAGACAGTAAGTTTTGTGAGGATCTGAAGAACAGGGAACTTAGATGATGTTGACACTAATTAGTACAGGCATGGAAAAGGGTGGGAATTTTCTAGATAAAACTAAAAAAAAAGTAGACCACCATCCTGCTCTTGCGAATGTCCCCAAAGTACCTGGAATCAGTATGCCAAAAGAGATATCTGCAACCGTAGGAGGGAGAAGAAACAGAAAGCTGTGCCTTGGTAAAGATCAGTAATAACCAAATGTTTGTCTTGTGGTCTCTCTATGTAGCCCTGTCCGGGCACTCACTAGAACAGACTGGCTTCCAAACCCAGAGATCCTCCTGCCTTTGCCTCGCAAGTGCCCCAAGTGCCGGAATTTAGGGCGTGCACCACCACACCCGGAAGTGAAGGTGAATGATTGTCATGTTGATTTAATCTGGAGTCAACTAGGCTTGCCCAGGGTGGATCTCTAGGGAGGATTAACTGGGGCGGGGACAGGGTGGAGTGGGCAGTGCTTCTCTGCTTGACCACCCACCGACTTGATGGAGCACGTGCATCCACCCTGTACTGCCATTGGTGCAGCCGAAGCCGAATTCCAGCATCGCACTGCAGGCTGGAGACTAGTCAACAAGGCTCTCGGATCTTCAGCATCAGCTTCCTGGGCTGCAGTTGCTGGTTCTTATTCTCTGGGCCCCATGCAGATAGCCACTGTTAGGCTACTCAATTCATATCACGTAAGCCAATCTAATAAATTGCCTTAGAAGGTGCACACATCGAGCCTGCTTCTCTACAGTGCCTAATACACTCATCTGTAAAAAGGTAGTCACGAAGCCCATTGATTAGCGCGATTGATGCACGCTTAGAAAATATTTGCAACAATACCGATTTCGGTTTTGTTTTTCAAGACAAGAGTTTTTCTGTGTAGCCTTGGCTGTCCTAGAACAACAGCAATAACAACAAAAAACTGTTTCAAGGGTTTCGGTTTGTATCCTTCCCTGGCTTAGAAATGTGTAGACCAGGCTAGCCTCAAACTCACAATAGCATGCTTCTGCCTCCCCGGTGCACGGATTAAAGGCGTGGGACACCATGTGAGTCAAATGTTAGGCACAGGAAGTAGGTGAAATAAGTCATTTTAATGAAATCTAAGACATTGGATCATAGCAGTAGAGTGGAATAGGGTTCCCAGGGGCTTGAATATGCATTGGTGTGGTGCTGGCTAACAAATAGAGTTGTGATTAGAAAAGTCCTGATGTTCTAGTCCACAGTAAGGTGACAGTTAATAACGACATTTTATATGTCATTCTGCTCAGCTTGTCCTGAGGAACCAAAAATTTGTTTCTCAGCACCCACACATCTCACACCTGCTTGTAACTTCAGCTCTAGGGGATTGGACACTCCCTTCTGTCCTCTGTTGACATGCGTACAAGGGGCATACACCCACAAAAACACACATGCATATACACAAAAATAATACATCTTGAAAATAGAAATTATTTCAGAATAGATACTTTAAACGTTCTTAAAGCAAAGAACGCTGTTTGAGGCAATAGAAATACCATAGTTACCCCAAAACGGCCACCCCAAGATGACTAGGTGCATCAAACGTAAATCTCACAGACACAATAATTAAGTACACACGCGCGTTTTCCTGCCTATCTTTCGCCTGTATTTTCTCCACACTTCCATTCATGGGCTGTGATGCCAGAAAATGAGGAAAATGGCACTGTAATAATATCGTTCTGAAGATCCCAGTTACCATAAGTCATTTTGCAATTCAATTTCAGAGGTTAAGTATGTAGTGGGGTCGATTGTTTCCCTGTTACTGCAACTCCATACAGGGAGGCTGCTGTCCCTTTTCTCTCTCTCTCTCTCTCTCTCTCTCTCTCTCTCTCTCTCTCTCCTCAAAGCAAACAAGTTTTATTGTTTATTTGTGTTTTCTAATCTCTCGAGCTGATAAAAGATTAGAGACCAGCAAACAATACACTGAGGAGGAACCCTGAATATTCCCAGTAATTAGAACAGAAAGTTCTGACAAATTTCCCACAAGGCATAAAGACCCTAGCGCTTACCTAGGAAGCGTAAGGCCCTGGGTTCGGTCCCCAGCTCCGAAAAAAAAAAAAAAAAAAAAAAAGGAACCCTAGAAGAAATAAATACTTCTTACCCCCATTTGGCTTCATAATGCATCCATTATCACAAAGTAGGGACGTTCTCTAAACTGCCCGAACCATCTACAGGTCAGGTTACAGAGCAGTGGTCCTCACTCCTCCTAATGCTTCAACCCTTTTAATACAGTCCTCCTACTGTGGTGACCCCCCAACCCTAAAATTACATCCTCGCTACTTCACAACTGTAATTTTGCTAGTTATGGATTGTAATGTAGATATCAGATGTGCAGGATATCTGATATGTGACTGCAAGGGTCGTGACCCACAGATTGAGAATCACTGTTACAGTGCACCTAAGGTACTAGGTGTGCGGAAACACCTGACTTTGTGCGTGTGTGCGTGCGTGCTTGCGTGTGTGTCTCTGTGTGCCCATAAAAAAACCTTCCAGAATCCCCCAGAATATCTCAAGCCTCAGAGTACAGACACAACGGGAACTCCTTCTGAAGAAGGGAAGGTTCATTCTCCCAGAGGAGCAGGAAAGAACCCCTGAGTAAAACAAATATTGCCCGAAAGGAGAAAGTCGTTCCTAGAAGTCCTTTGTCAGGAAGGAAATCGGAACACCACAGTCTAGCCTTTGGCTGGATGATGTATTTACATAATTTCCTTTTATTTAAAAAATTATTTTAATAATAATAATATTATTATTATTAATTTATTTTATATGAGTACACTGTAGCTGTCTTCAGACACACCAGAAGAGGGTAACAGATCCCATTACAGATGGTTGTGAGCCACCATGTGGTTGCTAGGAATTGAACTCAGGACCTCTGGAAGAGCACAGTTAGTGCTCTTAACTGCTGACCCATCTCTCCAGCCCTACATGCATTTCAAATGCTGTCCATGCTTCTGTGGGAGTTAGTCACACACCCTGAGAGGCAGCACCTGAAACTCCCACAGAGCTGCTACATCCAACCTCCGGGAGTTCTGCAGGAACACTCACTGGACTCCTTTAACCATGGCTGCATTTGCTCATGACTGTCCAGTGATGGACCACGGTATAGAGTCTAATTTAGTAAAGACAAGAGCCACCAACAAGCCCGAGTCCCCCGAGTGTTGCATCTGTCTAACTGTAGGAATGGTGAGATTCCTGCCTGGGAGAGGACTGAGCTCTTGCCTGGCTGTGTTGATCGTCTTTCCTAGAAGTCCTTTGTTGTTACTGCTGAGATGGTGTAATGGTTTGTATATGCTTGGCCTAGGGAGTGGCACTATCAGAAGGTGTGGCCCTGTTCTGTTCCAGTAGGTGTGACCTTTTGGAGTAGGTGTGGCCTTTTGGAGTAGGTGTGTCATTGTGGGTGTGGGCTTTGAGATGTTCATCCTAGTTGCCTAGGCCAGTATTATTCTAGCAGCCTTCAGATGAAGATGTAGAGCTCTCAGCTCCTCCTGCACCATGCCTGCCTGGATGCTGCCATGCTCCTGCTCTGATGATAATGGACTGAACCTCTGAACCTGTAAGCCAGCCCCAGTTAAATGCTGTCCTTATAAGAGTTGACTTGGTCACGGTATCTGTTCACAGCAGTAAACCCTAACTAAGACAGAAAGAAGGGTTCTCATTGAACCCAGGCTGGGCTCAAACTCCCTGTGTAGCAGAGGTTGGTCTTGAACTCCTGATCTTGCCTCCACCTCTCAAATACTGGGATCATAGGCCTTTACCATTACACAAGCTGTAATATCCTTTATTATATTCACAAATATGATAATCTGGGTCCGGATTACCTCACTCAGTACAATATTTTCCAGTTCCATTCATTTTCCTAATTTAATTTTTTTTTTTTTTGCTTAGTTCTGCCTTATGGGATAATCTTGTTTAAATCTTCTCTACAGCACTATTTGAAACAAGAATTAGACTTCTTTTTCTTTCTTAAGACATGCAGTAATACACGAACAAGTTCAGTGGGCTAGAATTACTGAATCTAGAATTTAACATTTGCCATGGATAACATCCCATTTCCTGGTTCTTTTTGTTTGTTTTGTGAAAATAATTCATGTGGTGGTTGGAATAGAAATGGCCCCCATAAACACATGTGTTTGAATCATTGACCTACAGGGAACAGTACTATTAGGAGGTGTGGCCTTGTTGGAGGAAGTATGTCACTGTGAAGGGAGGCTTTGAGGTCTCCCATGCTCAAGCTACGCCCAGTGTGGTTCACAGTTTCATTCTGCTGTCTCTGAACCAAGATGTAAAACTCCCAGTTAACCCTGCAGTATCATGCCTGCCTGGATGCTGCCATGCTTCCTGCCATGATGACAATGGACTGAGCCTCCAAACTGTAAGCCAGCCCCAATTAGATGTTGTCCTTCCTAAGAGTTGATGTAGGCTGGAGAGACGGCTCAGCAGTTAAAGAGTGCTTGCTGCTCTTCCAGAGGTCCTGAGTTCAATTCCCAGCAACCACATGGTGGCTCACAACCATCTATAATATGATCAGATGCCCTCTTCTGGTGTGTCTGAAGACAGTTACAATGTACTCAAACACATAAAATAAATAAATCTTAAAAAAGAAAGTTATGTAGTCACGGTGTCCCTTCACATCAATAGGAACCCTAAGACAACTCATAAAGAAATTTATTTTAGAACAATTGTTATACAAATAATTTTACCATTTCTTTTAAAATTCTTCTTAGACAATATCATAGCTGTATATAATGTATTCTGATTATATTCACCTCCCACTAGCCCCCCCCCTTTTTATCACATTCTATGGTGGCTTGAATAAAAATGGCCCCTATAGACTCTGATAAGTAGTGGCTCAATGAGGAAGTGTGACCTCATTGGAGGAAATATGTCACAGGGACGATTCAAGTGCTCAAACCAGGCCCAATGTCACTTTCTCTTCCTCTGCCTGCTCATCCAGATCTAGAACTCTCAGTTACCTCTCCAGCACCGCGTCTGCCTGCGTGCCACCATGATTCCCGCCATGATCACCATGGACTAATCCTCTGAACCTGTAAGCCAGCCTCAACGAAATGTTTTCCTTTATAAGAATTGCTGTGGTCATAGTGTCGCCTCACAGCGATAGAAACCCTAGCTGAGACACCTCTCCACTCCCACTTGAACTTTTCTTCCTAGCAAGACTCCCTACTTTTTTTTTTTAAATGACCCACCGAGCTTCATTTGGGTTGCTTGTATGAACGTGGGTAGGGGTTATTTACTGGACAATGGACAACTTATGAATGGCCGCAATACTGAAGAAAAATGGCTGTCTCTACAAAGGACGAACTACCAATAGCTCCTCATCCAGGGGCCGCAGCCTCATCAGCCCCTTCTCCGTCCAAGCTGGAATGTTGAAGAGCTCAGTCTTGTACAGGTCGTGTGCAGGTCATCTCAACTTCTATGAGTACATGAATGTAATAGCCATGTCTTCTCCAAAAGATGGACCTTCCCAGAACTCTTTCTCATTCTCCCGTTCTTGCATTCCTTCTGCTCCCCTTTTCCCACGATGTCTCCTGAGCCTTGGGGGTGGGGAGGGGGAGAGAAGAGAAGAGGGATTGATAAGCAAATGTTCTGCTTAGGGATGAACACTCGAGGGTCCCTAATTCTCAGCGCTTTGCTCTGCAGTAATCGCTGCCTGCAGTAAGTTTGGCCTAATGCTGCTCGTATTATGATGTTAATTTTGGTCCCCAAAACTGCCTGCACAAGTGCCTGTGTGTAAGACAACGAGGGACCCTGCCCCAGTCAGTTCTGATTGGTAAATAAAGATGGCGGCAGCCTGTGACTGGGCAGGGCAGACAGAGGCAGGACCTTCAGGATTCCCGGCTTGGGGCAGAAAGGAAAAAGGAGGAGGAGCTCAGGCGAGCCAGGAAAGGTGGAGGAGAGGAGAGGAGAGACCTGAGAAGAGTGGAGGACAGGCATGGCCGCCATGTGAGGGAGCCGGGAGAGTGTGGTCCAGTGGGGCAGCCCTCTGGGTCCAGGGCAGCCAGGGTAGAATATAGAATTTAGTAAGTAATAACTCAGGATTATCGGCGGGAGGTGGATTAGCCAAGTGGAGGTCAGGAAGTGGCCCAGCTGTTGCGCTGTTTAAGGCATATCAAAATATAAAGGCTGTGTGTCTCTTTCATTAGGGAACGTTAAGCATTGAGGTGGGTGGCGAGCCCACCGCTGGGATTTATAAATAAAAAACTATTGCTACAGCTGTCCACTACAAGAAGAAACGTTACTGACTAAGGTTGAGGGCGGCACTAGTCTATAGGTATAAAAATAATATTTAGTGCCATGCATGGTGGCACATGACTTTCATCTCAGCGTTCAGGAGGCAGAGGCAGGAAAGTATGGTTACACAGCAAGGTCCAGGTCACATGCTTTGACTCCAGCATCTAGGAGGCAGTGGGAAGTGAATCTCCAAGTTCGAGGCCAGTCTGTGATCTACGTATTGATTGTTCCAGGACTACACGGAGAAACCCTGCCTCTAAAATCATACAAACAAACGAAACAAAAATTTGGAAGGTAGTATGGCATATCCACTTAGCAAAACAACAATAGTAGGTTTCCTCTTGGTAAATAAAAAAGCCTATTTCCTGTGGCCTGTGACTTCCCAAACCACGGGCTTTGGATCAGGTTTACAGTAGCAGGCACGAATCTCTTCCTGTGGAATAGAACTCAGATTCACTCAGAGAGCAGTTGGTTACCTCTGGGACAGCCGTACCGCTACTGCACCAGTGAAAGGAGGGTACAGCATAGGGTGGTAGGTACAGTTGATGATTTTTCTCTCCTAGCAATTTGGAACTATGGGAGTTAACCAGCTGTGAAGACGTTTCCAGCTCAGTTCTAGCTTGATTTCTGTGTCCTGCAACCAACACCCACCACGGTGGTGTCTTCAGTAATAGTCTTATCATTCTGGTGGGCCACCGAGAGGAATGGCACAAGCCTGTACTGTTTGGGGGTGGGAATGAGGTTCTTAACCAACAACTCATAGGATGTTAACCTAGATTTGATACTGGGATCTTTGTCTAATAACCTATGGCAACATTGTCTGTTGTCTGTGAGCAACATTATCCAAATCAAGGCTTCTTCCGGTCAAGAGTGATTGGCTTTCTGGGTCCGGATTACCTCACAAAGTATAATATTTTCCAGTTCCATTCATTTTCCTAATTTCACTTTTTGTTTGTTTGTTTGCTATTTGCTTTTTCACAACAGGTTTCTCTGTGTAACAGTCCTGGCTGCCCTGGAACTTGATCTGTAGACCAGGCTGGCCTTGTAGCTCAGAGATCCTCCTGCCTCTGCCTCCCAAGTGCAGGTATTAAAGGCATGTGCCATCATCCGACCCTCTTAATCTTGTTTTTATTTTCTTTATGGATAAATAAAATTCCATGTCTTTGAAACAGTATTTTTTTTTTTTTTTTTTTGGTTATCACTAGCTGAAACCATCAGCTTTGGCTCAATTTAGTATAAAAGAAAAAAAATTTGAAAGATCGCTTAAAGAATTTCCGTGAAAACTAGAGTCAGCCAAAGTCCCAAAGTATATCAAAGATCTGGCCAAGTTAAGACATTATATCTTTGCCTGTATATGACCTTTTGTCATCTCATATGTCACTGAACAAAGATTTTATATTATTGCTGCTACTCCCAGGGCAATGTGATGGCACCTGGCACTGCTTCATATGTATTGGTAATTCCCCATTCAAATTTTAGGAAGAGGGATTCTGATTAGATGCGACAAAGTCTTGTGCCTCTGTTTGGCATAAAAAGTAGAAATTTTATTATCTGCAATTTTCAGCTTGTGCACTTGGAGCCTAGTTTTTCTCTGCTACTCAGACTCACAAGATCAAAAATCCCCCACATGTAGGAAATCAGAAAATGCTGGGAATCCAAAAGAATGATGTAAGTTCACTGAAATTTTAACTACAGGAATGAGGATCAGGGCATGTGAAGTGATTTTAAAGACCTCTGCTCATCTGACTACTGTCCAAAAAGTCTCTTTGTTCTAAGTACTTCTGTAACCATAAGAGTTTACATGGTTCCTTAACTGTTTTGAGAAGACAATTTTAGTAATGTACTTAAATTCTCCAAATATCAAGTTAAACCGAAAGTAAGTTTCACCTTCTGTGGTGGTTTGTGTGTCCTGGTTATTTGCTTTGGCCCAGGGAGTGGCACTCTTAGGAGGCGTGGCCTTGGAATAGTTCTGGCCTTGTTGGGCATGGGTTTTAATACTCTCAACCTAGCCTCCTTGAAGCCAGTCAGTCTTCTGCTATCTGCCTTCAGATGAAGGTGTAGAACTCTCGTTCCTCCTGCACCATGCCTGCCTGGATGCTGCCATGTTCCCGCCTTGATGATCCTGGACTAACCCTCTAAACCTGTAAGTCAGCCCCAATTAAATGTTGTATTTTATAAGACTTGCCTTGGTCATGGTGTCTGCTCACAGCAGTAAAAGCCTAACTCAGAAACCTTATGTTGTTGAAAATTTCCTTTTGGGGATGGGGTGAACATTATCACCTGGAGAAGGCACTTTTTTTTTAGGAGAATACTCCAGAATCCAGACTTGAAGTTCTCATGCCTGGCTTCTACACTTCCAGAGCAGGTTACATTAGCACCAAGGGATCTCTATTTCCTAACCAGCTGCTCACAATGTCCGTGTTCAGGCTTGGCTTCCTCTGTCTTCCACCCTAAACTAGAGTGACTTAATCCAACTTTCCGTGTCACATGAAATCTGCAATCAAAGAATAGCTACCTCTCAAGACAGAGGGCCTACAGATGCAACGGCTCCATTTAGAAATTGTTAGACAATCACTTTGTTTTCAAGCCTATGTTGACCCATGATTTCTGTAACACTTGTGCCTCAAAATTTTGAACTTCTCAAGAGATGAAAACTGACTTAGCTCTTGAGTTTTCCTTTCTGTGGACACACGTGTTCAAGTTTTCTCTTCTAGGCCAAGATAATCCTTGTCCCTCTATTGAGTATTTGTGGTTTTGTTTCTAATGTCTGTTTTCCCTCTTGACCTCGTTTCTTGACATATCTAATAATTTTAAGTGTTTTTTTCAGTCAGGCATTGCCTATGGAAAATAACAATTCTGGATGACATATTTTCCTTCTAAAAGGATTTATCCTCACTTCCATTGAAGGATAAATTAGGAACAGCTCACTTTAATCCAACCAGAGACAGTTAATTCAAGACTGGGGTTCAGTTTTTCCAAGGTATGACCTACATCTTTGTAAAACTGTCTCATAGTCTACATGCATATGGCATTTTAGCACTTCATTTAAAAGTCATGACTTAAACATAGAATCAAGCTATTTGTGTGGGCACATGTCTGTTCTCTCAGATCTTATGAGACTGAAGCAGGAGGTTGTGAGGTCAAGGTTAGCTATACAGAAAAACCCTGTCGAGAGAAAGAAAGAAAGAAAGAAAGAAAGAAAGAAAGAAAGAAAGAAAGAAAGGAAGGAAGGAAGGAAGGGAGAAAGGAAAAGAAACTCTAAAGGGAGATAGGAGGGAGAAGAGGAAGAATCATCAGATGGAGAAGACTTTATAACATGGTATTAAGCTATAAAATTAATATAGTACTTGATTCTTAAAGCCAAATTTACAGAGTATAGACAAAAATATTAAGGTGTTTATTAGTTTTGGGCACTGAACACTAAATCTAGGGCCTCATTCATTTGTTTCTTCTACTTCTGAGCTATGCCATTAGATCCCAATGTATTACTAACGGAAGGTAAAATAAGTAAATTCTCTCTCTCTCTCTCTCTCTCTCTCTCTCTCTCTCTCTCTCTCTCTCTCTCTTCTGAGATGTTTCCCAGGATTCATTTTCTTTGTACTTTAGGAGAACATTTTGGAAGTAACGACTGTATATAATTTTGATTTTCTTTCATTCTATATTGTTCATTTTCTAGAAACTTCAGAACATTACATGACAGACATTTAGAACTATTCCTCATTTTTCCTTAATTTGAGTCAGCGCCCCTTATCACTGAGGCTCCCCTTGAACTCTTTAGATACTCAAAACGGCTCTGATCTTCCTGCTTCTACCTTCCAAGTGTGGGATGATGTCACAGGTAAGGGAGGTACAAGATAGAATGTGGCCTGTCATTGGACGAGAAGGAAGGATGGGCAGGAGAAAAGTCTGAAGGAAGAGGAGGAAAGAGTAGCAACATGGAAGCTGATGTTAAGATTCCACTCTGTGTATTTACAGGTTGTTATGAAGGTTCTTAAGGGATGGATGTGTACAGGGCTTTGTATGTTTAGGTGGGCAATTATATCTTATCAATGGGATCAAGGTTATTGTGTTGTGTGTTCTTTCATGTGGCGATTTAAGTGTAAGAAAGTGTGTGGCGGCTGGTCTGGGCCACCTCGGAGTTGGATGTTTTTTATTTAAACACTGTTTTAGGATTCATCGTCTTACTGTTTCCAAACTATCAATGTTTTACTTCTGGCTTTTCTATCTGTCAAACACACTTTGTGTGCATTCATTCTTTCCTTGTAGTTAATGGCATAAACTGTTCCTATATCTATCTCTCTTGCCTATCAAGCAATAATTTTTTTCCTTTGCTTGCTTTTGTAAGTTGACTAGTTTGCTCAATGCCAGTGACATGATTTACTAATTTCATGTGTCACTTCTTTTTAAGATATTTTTATGTGACACTTATTAAATGGCTAGGAGATCAACCTAATCTATTAGAAGAGGAGCAAGTGGTAGATACAAGAGACATTCGTGTCTTACGGACTATTTGAAAGACATGGCGTTGCAGTATTTCTAGTTCATAAGGCAGCTGAAAATATAACAAAGAGCTGGGGGGGGGGTGGTGGTGAGGCAGAGGCAGGCAGATCTCTATGAGTTCGAGGCCAGCCTGATCTACAGAGCAAGTTCCATGACAGCCAGGGCTACACAGAGAAACCCTGTCTCAGAGAAAACAACAAAGACCACTGGTTCTGTGCAGTTGTTCATGAGAAACAGTTTTTCTTTTTTAAACCTCTCTATGTATTTCTTTTCCAAAGGTAAAACCCAACTCAATATTTATTATGAGTATTTTTAGAAGCATTTATATGGAAAGATTGCAGGATAGAAGGATGATGCAAAAACATTTTTGCAGAGCAAGAATGTCCTATCATGTCCCCTGAGTGACAGTTGGGATGGGATGTCAATCCACCTCATAAAAATACTTTTGCTATCTCATTTCCTCCAAACGGAATAACTTATTCAGCGTATTTGACTTCTGTGGGGTGAGTATGAAGATGTTTATTTTGCTTGGAATAAAGGAGAGAACTTTAAAATTTGTCCCTTGGATTTGCCTGGGGTTCCTGATGAAATAGATATTATCTGGGGGGTCATGTGTGGGACTTGGGGGAGAAGGCAACCGTAAGTGAATGAAGCAGCTGAAAGGGTGTTAGATCAAGGCTTATGGCATGGCAAATGTTCCTGGGATAGCAGAACATGAGGTAGCGTGTATGTGCGTGTGCGTACACATACGTGTTGCTGAGGATTAAATTTAAGATGTCACACTGCATTCTCATCCCATCTTTTTTTTTTTTGGTTCTTTTTTTTTTTTTTCCGGACTGGGGACCAAACCCAGGATTGCGCTTCCTAGATGTCACCACTACATTCTCATCCCATCTTTTGTTATTTTTAAAAAGGGATTTCCCATGTTACCCAGGCTGCCTCCGTCCTGGTGGGCTCAAGTGAGCCTCCTGCCTCAGCATTCCAAGTAGGTGAGACTACAGTTATGTGGTAGCGTGACCAGCGTTAGCTTCAGATTATGTCTGTAGCTGGGCCTGGTGGTAGGGAGCAATTAATTCAAAGAATGGGGCAGAGGATTACAAGTTCAAAGCCTGCCTGGGACGAACACACAGACACACGGACACAGACACAGACACAGACAGACACACACAGACACACACACACACACACGCATACCCCTCCTAACAAATTATATTTTATATGTATATAATATATATAGTTAAAAATCGTGTGAGAGAGAGAGACAGAGAGACAGAGACAGAGACACAGAGAAGAGAGAGAGACACTGTGTATATAATTGGAGAGTATAAGATTTCTTCTCAGAATATAGATCAGACTTAAAGTAACAGTAACTTTGAGCTCTCTGCTTCTCCCTGTTCTGGTGAACATCTCCTGCAGTGTCAGTCTCATCCCATAGACAAGATGGTGAACCGATTTGGCCCTGTTTACCAGGACTGCCTTCTCTGCATCTGGCAAAGTGGACATTGTTGCCATCAATGACCCCTTCATTGACCTCAATTACATGGTCTACATGTTCCAATATGACTCTTACCCATGGCAAGTTCAACGGCACAGTCAAGGCTGAGAATGGGAAGCTTGTCATCAACGGGAAGCCCATCTCCATCTTCCAAGAGCGAGATCCTGCTAACATCAAATGGGGTGATGCTGGTGCTGAGTATGTCGTGGAGTCTACTGGCGTCTTCACCACCATGGAGAAGGCTGGGGCTCACCTGAAGTGTGGGGCCAAAAGGGTCATCATCTCTGTCCCTTCAGCCAATGCCCCCATGTTTGTGATGGGTGTGATGAGAAGTATGACAACTCCCTCAAGATTGTCAGCAATGCAT
>NC_046154.1:166054791-166124791 GCF_011064425.1 Rattus rattus | reverse complement strand
TGGTAGAGCGCTTGCCTAGCAAACGCAAGGCCCTGGGTTCGGTCCCCAGCTCCGAAAAAAAGAGAAAAAAATGAAAGTGAATAAAATAAAAACAGAAAGTCAAAACTCAAATTGCATGGTCTCTTCGTGTAAGGCTAAGTAATATCCATTGCATATGCAATGTTCAATATTCTCTGTGGCATATATATATATATATATCTCCATTCATCCATCATCTAAAACTTAGTGGCTGTTGTGAAATATATATATATATATATATATATATATATATATATCCATCAGATCAATTCCATTGACTATGTTCCCAGGTGTAGGGTCAACGGGTCATATGATAGCTATATTTTTAATATTTGAAGAGCTGTCTTACACAGCAGCTGTACAGACTGACGTTCCTATCAACATTGCACTGTTCTCTCTGCTCTGCGTGCACCAGCATTGTTCTAGGGGGCTTTAGATAAACCTCTTCTAATGGTTTCATCGTGTCTTCGGTTCGTGTCTTCTGGGTTACAGACACACTTTCATACATCCGTGGGCTTCTTTTCTGTCTTCTGAGAAGTCAAGACCCGCATTCACGATTCGAGTTCCCTCTGTCCCCCTTGGTGCAGAGATGGCCCATTAACACTCTCCACCTTTTATCTCAGTGCTGTCCCTGACTCTACTGTCCATAAAGCAGGTGTCTCTTGTCAGTCAGCTGTGTTTCAGGAACTGTCTAGAGCTTGCCCCCACACTGATGGTTTTTATTCGTTTTTATTTTATGCCTATGGCTGACATGCCTGATGCATGCCTGTGCACCATGTGCTTGTGTATCTGCACAGACCAGAAGACAGTGTCAGATCCTCTGGAACTGGAGTGACAGATGGTTGTGAGTCATGTGGTGGGTGCTGGGAATTTAACCTCGGTCCTCTGTCTGGAAAAGCAACAAGTGGGGGTTGGGGATTTAGCTCAATGGTAGAGCGCTTGCCTAGCAAGCGCAAGGCCCTGGGTTCGGTCCCCAGTTCCAAAAAAAAAAAAAAAAAAAAAAAGCAACAAGTGTTTGAACCACTGAGTTATCTGTCCACACACACACACACACACACACACACACACACACACACACACACACATACATACACACACAGTCTCACACACACACATACACACATACACACACACATACACACACACATACATACACACACAGTCTCACACACACACATACACACATACACACACAGACACACACAGACACACACACACACATACAAACATATACACAAAGACACACACACAGACATACACACAGTCTCACACACACAGACACACACACATATACACACACACATACACACACAGACACACACTCACACACATACACACACATACACAGACACGCACACAGACATACACACAGACACACACACAGACATACACACAGACACACACACAGACATACACACACTCACACACACATACACATACACACACACAAAGACACTCACACACACAGACACACACACACAAAGATACACACTCACACACACAGACACTCACACACACAAAGATACACACACACAAAGATACACACTCACACACAGACACACACACACATACACACACACAATTTTTAACAATGTAAGAGACTATACTCAGCAAAGACGATCTCCACTCTGACCTATTATCAGAGCTGGATGGAAGAGATTGCTATAGGCAGAAGGTGACCTTCAGCCTCCATTGAGCTGCACTCTAGAGCTGCACCTCATTTGATGCTAGAAATTGTTCTAAGGAATAGAGCAGAGCATCTCCTCCACACAGGATACAGTGCTGCTGCTGACTACATTGTAGCATTCCGGAGGCAGAGTTTCTCTACAGAAATGGTGTCTGCAGTGAGAGTACTAATTTGAAAAGAAGAGGTTTGTTTTCAAGCTGCCGATCTTGTCCATCATATAAGTCCTTCTCTTGCACCAGCTACGAGAATGCTCAGCGACAGTTGAAGGCTCACTTCTAGACTCTCCCACGACTGATTATCGCCATTCATTCCACTTAATAACTTCTGTTATCATTGTATCTGCTGGCTAGGTTGTCACCATAGAGTTAACCTCAGAGGAGAGACCCTCAGCCAAGGACTCACCTCCACCATGTTGGCCTACAGACAGGTCTAGGGGGCGTGTTCTTGATTGATGATTGACATGGCAGGGCCCAACTGTAGATCATACCGCCCCTGGGCAGGTGGTCCTGAGTTACACAAGAAAGCAGACTGAGCAAGCCAGTAAGCAGCATTGCTCCATGGTCCCTGCTTCTGCCCCTGCCATAATTTCCCTCAGTAATGGACTCCACATGTAAGTGTCAGCCAAATAGACCCTCTGTGCTTCAGATTACGTTGCTTACCATAGCAATAGAAGCCATTGTCTCTCAACTTCGTTTGGCCATCTGTAACAGCGAAAAGTAATTCTTGATTAAGCTTATTCTACCTAACAAGCAAGCCATATATATTTAATACATATTTATTTAATACATATTATTTATCAATAATATATTTTAACATCTATATTAAAAACCTACCCTGAAAAAAAAGAAAAGAAAAAAAACCTACCTTATAGTCTAGGGCTCATACCAGTAAGATGGCTGATGGGTAAAAGTGCTTGCCCAAAACCTGAGTTTTGAGCCTCATAACCTATATAAAAGTGGAAGGAAAGAACCAATCAGACGAAGTCATCCTCTGACCTCCACATGCATTCATGCCATAGTAAATGCAACACACACACACACACACACACACACACACACACACACACACACCATATATACATAAGTAGATAGATAAATAAATAATAAAATCCAGGGCAAGCACACCACCTAGTGGTACCTCCACTTTAATGGTCACAGGTTAACAGCCTCTCTTTATTTTTCAAGGTATTCGCTTGACATCCAGTCATACGTTCTGGCCATCCCTGGATGCCGCCATATCTGTAGGAAGGATTACCTACAACCTCAATGTTGTCCAGGACACTGGGGCCCAGACTGCATGGGTAAGTAACCACATCTTCGTATTTTGAAATGTGCTTCTCCAGACCCTATCTCACAGAGATACAACAGGAAGGAAGAACGGGAGGATGATCCTCTAGAACTCTGTGTTCCAGCTATATATAGAAACATCTCTTTTCTCATCAATTTTTATACAGGAATCTGCTTGCTACAGTTAATGATCTGTCTTCAAAAGAATTCCTTGGAATCAAGCCTAGTAGCACATTCCTATAGACCTGGTACTCAGGAGGCTGAGGCAGGAGAATCATGATTTCGAGGCCAATCTGGCCTACAAAGCAAATTTTAGACCAACCTAGGCTCTATAGCAAGAGCCTGTCTCCAAAGAGAAAAGGATGAAAGAACAAAAGAAAGGTCTTTTTTAAGTCATAAAAGATACAATTTAAATAATATATTATATACATGTGTATCAAGGAGTGTGTGTGTATGTATGTATGTGTGTGTGTGTGTGTGTGTGGATAGATAGATAGATAGATAGATAGATAGATAGATAGATAGATAGATAATGTCTGGGGGCTAGAGAGATGGCTCAGTGGTTAAGAGCACTGACTGCTCTTCCAGAGGTCCTGAGTTCAATTCCCAACAACCACATGGTGGCTCACAACCATGTGTAATAAGATCTGATCCCCTCCTCTGGTGTGTCTGAAGACAGTTACAGTGTACTCATAATAAACAAACAAACAAACAAGCCTCTAAAAAAAGGATAATGTTCAAAGGAAGAACAATGGGCATTTATAACACCGCACACAACTTTTCTTAAGAATAAACTCCATTACTACATCTAAAAGGCTGATATACTTTTCTTTATCCACTCTGAAAATAACCATAACTTGGCGAGTGTGGTGGCACGCACCTTTTATCCCAGTACTGGGGAGGCAGAGGCAGAGGAGGATCTTTGTGAATTTGAGGCCAGCCTGGTCTACAAAGCAAGTCCAGGACAAACAGGGCTCTGTTACACAGAGGAACTCTGTCTTGAAAAATACAAAAACCAAAATAAAATTACCATGAAGTGCTCTAAAATTTGACATCTAAGGATTTTATATACCAAAATCCATAGCCTTAAAAGACCTAGCACCAGAAAGCAGGTAAAGAATGGAGTTACGTGAACATACATGCATGTTGTTAGGGTATTTTGGCTGGTTAGTTAGTTGTTTGATTTGACCTCGTCAGCTTGATAAAAGCTAGAGCCATCTGGAAAGAGGAACTCTCAACTGAGAAAATGCCTTCAATAGGCTGGCAAGTCTCAGGGGAATTTTCTTGATCGATGGTTTGTGTGAGAGGGACCAGCCTACTACTGTGGGCAGTGCCGCTCCTGGGCAGGTGACACTGGGTAGCATGGAAAAGCAGGTTAAGCACAGTGTGGCAAGCAAGACCTTCTTCCCAGGCCTCTACTCAATTCCCTCCTCCAGGTTCCTGCCCTGGCTTCCTCTCAGTGATGGACCATGACACAGAAGGGTAAACCAAACCAAACCTTTCTTTTGCCAGCTGGCGTTGGGTGATAACAACAGAAAGCTAACTAACACAGCATTATACATAAAAATTAACCTACACCTGGTTCCACTATAGGAAGTCCTAGTCGATGATAGATAACCTCAGATTTCTGGGACCAATCATCACATTTGCTAGCTGAAACTCACTATAGTTGTCAATACCCATCGACTGGGTCTTTTCCATGGTAGGCAAATGACGTGAGTCCCCTTGCCATTTGGGGCAGTCAAAATCTTAAATTTTTAATTCATTATGAATTTGGCACTTGTTCCTTAGCTTCTAAGACAGCGTGGGAATATCCCTCTGGAATCTGGTCACATGGGAGTGTTCTTTGCTTTGCTTCTGCCTGACTAGATAACTGTGCACGGCCTCTGAAGCTCAGAACCACCTTTCTAAAGACAGGGAAGGGGAAAGACAGTGACTCACTCACACACTGGCACACGAGACGCTAAGTGTCTGGGTTAAATTTTACCTTGGTTTTTTTTTTTTTCTACCTCCTAAATCCTTGAGCTCATTTTATACACAAATCTATGTCTTCTGATGGTTTTCCCATAACAAATGATTACACTAGTAATGGCTCCCACTTATTCCACATTATGGGCATTATGTATAGGGATGCCCTGGGCTCTTCATCATCTGATATAATGTTCCAATATTCCCAGAAGAGTCGGGGCTTTGAAGAGCGTGTCTTTCCAGCTTCCCGTTGGTATGCTAAGTGATACACCAGGCACCAAAGGTTACTTTGTTTCCATCTTGTCCTGTACCTAAAGCAGAGCTTGTCAATAATGTTTCTAATCCATCTCTTGGTATCTTCACTTCCCTAGCCAATGCCCACAGTGTGTCTCTTGCTCTGGAAAATAAAGCATTGGGATTTAAATATCCTGACCGTTCTGTCTATTAATTGCTCTATTCCAGCTTTACTCCAAATTCTGATTTTATTTGTGTTGCTGTGACAAAATATCCTGACAACAAAGCAACTTAGGGAGCAAAGGGATTTATTTTACCTTATAATTCCAGGTTACATCCACCATTGTGGGGAAATCAAGGCAGGAACTTCAAATAGTTAATTAAGTACACAGTCAAGATCAGAGAGAAAAAAATATATGCATGCTCACTTGCTCAGTGGTTTGCTTGTATTCAGCTTGCTTTCTCCCCTCTTAGAGAGTTCAAGATCCCTGGCCTAGGGAATAGTGCCGCCCATAGTGAGCTGGGTCTTCCCACAACTTAAGACAACGTCTCCTGACAGACAAGCCCAAAGGCCAACTTAATGTCGACAGTTCCCCACTGACGCTCTCTTCCCAGGTGATTCTAGGCTGTGTCTAGTTCCAATCGTCACTAACCATCAAGCCTGCCCACTGACACTGCATATGTCGATGCCAATGGATCTAGCATTTCAGACTCAAGTGTTCAACTCTGTAATCTATAGAGTGGCCCCATGCTTTCCGAGTTCAAGGGTGGCTTTTGGTACCAAACATAACTATGATGACATTCACTTCTCACAGCCTTCCTGTTAGACCAGAAGGAGTATTTACATTTGCTTTTATCTTCCTCCCTCATGAAAACTAATGGGATGGTGCAGTTATTGGCCTGGCACAGCGTAGACAGGAACAAACTTTGTCTGAGAAGTATTAGGAAAACTAGTGTGCCCGACTGAAAGAACAGACGACCACATCCAGACTGCGTGAGAGCATTTTCAAAGTAGGTCTCCTATAATCAAGGGCAGGTAAAACGGTGCCTTACTCTGAGCTCCTTATTAAGCATGGGCATCATCTAAAACAGGACTGCAAACAGGGCTCACGTCCTTAGCATCTGCCACCGCTGTGCTATGCCAGATGCTGACAAACATTTCAAGGTTCTCCTTCAGCACCGGAATTTGAATGCTCAGGGATTTGCTTAGAGCAGACCCAACGGCCAGAGAGGAGAAAGATGAAAATGGATGTCCGACATCAATTCTGTTCTCTGGTGAGGCCGAAGGTTACCTCCCTTTATCTTCGTAATCCAAACATGCCAAGTGTCACAAAGGGCTTCCTTCCTTCCTCTCAGGAAGAAGATAAACCCTTTCCTTGGTTGCCCATTTTACCTCACGCACTTTGTGGCCGTGACAAGTTTGGTCTTGGCTATCACTTTACAATTCCGCGAGGACCAGGCCAGCTGCTGACACAGGTCCATCCCCCTATTCTGAGGAAGCACACTCCCCGCCTCCCTATGACCTTGTGTTGGCGGCAGATGGGACACCCGTTTCCTTTATCGTACAATAAACACATCTGTCAGCAGCATCTCAGGCTCGCTGTGGGAAGTATTTTTATAATGCCTGACTCTGGGAAACAAGTGAACAATCCTGAAGACCCAGAAAACACCAAAAGCAAAACGAAAAAGATAAAAAAAAATTACCCATCATCTTCTAAAAATAAGAATAAGGCACACATTCTCACGGAGTGGGGAAATAGCTTCCTAAGAGAAGATGTTTTTACTTCAATTTAATCTGACTCACCCTAATTAAAACTACTGCTACTTTTTCAAACGTGCTTATAGAGAAACTTATTTTTAACTAATCGCATTCGAGCCCAGTTTGGCTCCGCAGCACAGGCTGCTGTTCCAAAGCTCACTGAGAAACCCAGGCTGGCTTTTAAATGCTGGCAAAAGTCTTGCCTCAGCTTCCAGACTGGTCAAGTGACAGACGTGCACCGCCACCTTTGGTACTTAGCAGCCAATATTTGAGGTGAAACCCGCTGCTTTTCATTCACACATTCCTTTGTTTGTAACTAGTCCGGGATGCAATAGTTTTGTATTCAGACAACACAAGAGTCTGAATGTGTGCAAAAAAAAAAAAAAAAAAATCACATACACTACAGCTCAACTGTGATCCTAGCAATTCATTTCAAAGAGAAGTGGTCTTTTGAAGAGGCAGGTAGGTAGATAGGTAGGTAGATAGGTAAGTAGGTAGGTCGTTGTGTATGTGTGTTTACCTGTTAGATTTTATGCACACCACATGCATGTAAGTACCCACAGAGGCCAAAAGGGGGTGTTGGATCCCCCTGGAACTGGAGTGATAGATGATGGTAAACCATCAGGTATGGGTTCTGAGAGCAGAACCCAGGTCCTCTCCCAGAGCAGTAAGCACTCAGGCCCCAGAGGAGAAACTGTCTCTCTCACTGTCTCCCTTTCCAGCTCAGTGTTGCTGTCTTCCATGAGACTGGGTTGTGGGCTGTGTTGTTTCCATTCCTCAGTCCTTCCTTTTCCATGCACCGTATGCCTTGCTAGGTGCCACGTGCTTTGCAAATGCAGAGCGGATCTGTGAACCAAAAGTCATTCTGTCCTGCCAGTTCGAGTGTGCTTTAAGGGACAGAAAACGCCGAGTTCACGTGAGAAACTTAGCCCACGTCGGTCTCCCAGACAGAGAGTTCCGACTAGAGAGGTGCCTGGAGTACCCGGGTATAAAACTGCTAGCACTGGGCAGTGAGCTAAGGCGGCCTGGGCTCAGACGACTCTAAAAAGATAAGGCTCCAGGGAGGGCCTCCTGCCTCTTGCTGGGCAGGAAATGAACTATCTTATTTTAAAGGAACAGACCAGCTTGTGATCTGCTGACAGCTTATGATACGTGTGCAAAGCCCTGACACGGAGGCCACCCACCAGCGGTGACCTACAGGAACCCTGATAGCGACCTAAAATAGTCTCGTCAGCTACTTCGGCCTCGCGAGGCGTCACAAATGTGCCCCTGAAGCGTATTCAGTGATGGCTTTCTCAAGCGCAGTTGCTGAGAAAGCCAATTCTGCTGCCCACTCTCCAGGGTGACACAGGATGATCTCAGATGCAGAAAATAAATGTTTACTTGTGCTTTAATTTCTTTTATTTTAAAACCACAATTAAGTCATTTTCATGTATCATTAAAAGACCCCACTTAGGTTGTAAAGTAAGGACCCTCTCCATCCCCATATTTCTGCTACCTTTTTTTCCCAAAGCCCCTTCTAGGATTAGCCAGCCCATAAAAGGAAACCATGTAGGATCACCTACTCTAGCTGCACATAATCACACATAGGCCAAGGCTGGTCACATTGCCCATGACCCTCTAAGTTACAGATGATTAAGAGGGACTGACAGAGAAATCAGTTGTACAGGGGCCCCAGTGAGGATCCCAGAGCTATGAAGACACTTGTCACTTGCCCTGTTTGCCCACCATTCTACATCTGATTGCTTCCAAAAGCCCCCCTCCCCCCAGTACCATCCCTCAGGAGGGAGTGGGGCTTCAACACAGAAATCTGTAGGGAACCCCTTGCCTAACAATAGGCTTTCAAATGAGTGGGTCATACATTGGGTCAGGAAAAGGAGTTTCTGCAGAGAAAAAAAAAATGTGTTTCCTACAGAGTGGCTGCTGCTAGGGCTTTAGGAAAACCCCTAGGGGGCAGGCATTACCAACAGGTCTTCGTTCTTAGCACAGCAGCGGTCAAACATGAGGAAGGCCAAGAGCCTATGAAAGGCCACTCCTTTCAAAGATGGACACTCCTCAAGGTTCCTCGTTAGAAAGAAACCTAGCCGATCCCTCCGGTCCCTCCGTCCGACTAAACCTTATCTTACTTCCTCCTGAGAACACAAAGAGATGCCATTGCCAGCTTGGAAAATAACAGCTAAGAACTTGACAGCCTTAAATGAGTCAATAAGCTGAATCAGCGACTTGTAAACATCTGTAAGCTATGAGAAAAAAGAAAAGCAATCATGCAGAGACGTTAACACAGACTAAAGTCAGAGCCAACGAGAATCCTTCCCTGTGACACCCATGGCTGTGTGACTTTGTTAGCTTACCCCTCTGTACCCCAGTTTCCTTTTAGGGGTCTGGGGGCATGTGCTTGTCATTCTGTTTGGGGTCTAGAAGGAAAGTTAAGAACGATGATGATGATGACGACGACGACGATGATGATGATGATGGTGATGATGATGATGATAACGATGACGATGAAAACAATAGGTAAGGGCTGGAACTGTGGATCAGTCAGAGAGCTTCCTAGCATGCACAAGGGCCTAGGGTCAACCTCAGTGCCAAAACTTACATAGATAGGTAGATAGATAGATAGATAGATAGATAGATAGATAGATAGATAGATAGATAGATAGATAGATAGATAGATAGATAGACAGACATAGATGATAGATGGATGGAAGATAGATAGATAGATAGATAGATAGATAGATAGATAGATAGATAGATAGATAGATAGATAGATAGATAGATAGATAGATAGATAGATAGATAGATATAGATGATGGATGGAAGATAGATAGATAGATAGATAGATAGATAGATAGATAGATAGATAGACAGACTGATTGATCAACTGATCAATTGATTGATTGATACATAGTGATAGGTAGATAATAGGTATGGTGGTAGATGATAGGGTTCAGGAGCATCATCAAATAGAAACAGGTGAACAATGAAACCTTTTTAAAAGCTACCTTTGGCCCTGGCTGGCACAGCTCTGATTTGCTGAATGGTTGTGTAAACGCTGAGCAACTCTTCCTGGATTCTCATACTGAGGTGCAATGAGACCTTGGCATTTAACGGGTAACGATCCAGAGACACACTTAAAAGTCTACGTCTGGGTTGGGGATTTAGTTCAGTGGTAGAGCGCTTGCCTAGCAAGCGCAAGGCCCTGGGTTCGGTCCCCAGCTCTGAAAAAAAGAAAAAAAAAGTCCACATCTGGGCTAAGGCAGTCAGGTGGTACAGCATGTGTCCAGTGTGAACAGGGCCTTGGGATGGATCTGCTGTGCTACAACAAGTAAACACATCTGACTCTTAGACCCGCTTTCATGCCAGTGGGTATAAACTATAGAAAAATGCATGACTGTGTTCTAAATAGAAGAAAGATCAATCACTTACAAGGGTATGATTACCTTCTCCTAACCTGATTGAAGCACACATCAGTTCTAGTGGATATTTGGCCCATGCATCCTTCGGTCATAATTTACTTATAGTAAAAAGTTTTCTCCTAGTAGGATATGGTTATTTAAGCTTTTTAAAATGCCTTTCTTGCTTCCTCTCTTCTTCTTCCTTCCTTCCTTCCTTCCTTTCTTCTTCTTCTTCTTCTTCTTCTTCTTCTTCTTCTTCTTCTTCTTCTTCTTCTTCTTCTTCTTCTTCTTCTTCTTCTCCTTCTCCTCCTCCTCCTCCTCCTCCTTCTCCTCCTCTTCCTCCTCTCACTCTCTCTTTCTGCCTCTGTCTGTCTCTCTGTGCATGCGTGCATGTGTGTGTGCACACAGGTATGGGTGTGTGGAAGTCAGGACCACCTTAATGTCAGTCCCTTCCTTTCACTTTGCTTGAGAATCTCTTGTGTGCTGCTGTGCACACCACTCTGTCATAAGTGACTTAAAGGACAGTTGGCCCCTGGCTTCTGAGCATTCGCCTTTCCCTGCCTCCCAGGTCACCGTAGGAGGGCTGAGATCACAAGAGCATGTTCTGCAGTCCAGGTTTATTGTGGGGTCTGAGACTCCAAGCCCAAGTCCTCATGACTGTACATGGAGTGATCTATCCCCAAGCACTTTCCACACACACACACACACACACACACACACACACACACACACACACACACACACACACACACACACACACACACTCTTTCTCTCTCTCTCTCTCTCACACACACACACACACACACACACACTCACACACACACACACACACACACACACACAAGCCTGGCTTCTTTCATTTAACACAATGCACCCCAGATCTGTGCAGCTTGCCCTTCATGGTTCTTCCCAGTGCTCCATTCTGTGGCTGCCCACAGTCTACTCACTACGTCAGAGACATTGGGGCTATTCCCAGTGTGGGACCATAAAGGCTAAGGATGCTGTGGAAATTTAGGTAACAAGCCTTTTTGAGAGCATAAGTTTTCTTTCACCTAAATAAATACTTAGAAATAGGAGAGCTGGGCTACATGTTGAATATAAAAAATAAATAAGAATAAAAACTTCCAAACCACTTTCTAAAGTATCTGATCATTTTCCTTTTTTTAATCTTATTTATTTGTTTGTTTGTGCTGTTCTGTATGAGCACATATGTGCTGTAGTATGTAGGAGGAAGTCGGAAGACAATTTGGGGTGGGGGAGTAGGTTTTCTCTTTCCAGCAGGTGGGTCACAGCGATTGAATTCAAGATCTTGAGATTTGACGTCGGGCACCCCTAACCTCTCAGCCGCCTCTCCAGCTCCTCTACTGTTTTGTTGTTGTTGTTGGTTTCTTGTTTTTTTCAACTGTGTATGAGGGCTTTGTCTGTTGGTGATCCATCGTTAAAGCCAATATAATTATTTTCTTAATTTCTTTAACCATTCTAAGAAGTATCAAATAAGCCTTTTCACTACTCTAACTTACATCTTGAATGTCCTTATTTCTTTTTTTATAACATCCTTATTTACCCAAACAATTTCCTCTAAAATAAATGTCCCCACTCAGCGAACATACTTGCCAAGGCTCATAGCAGAGAGCACCGACTCTGTCTGAGCAGCTCACCGGAAGTCACAAGTCAGACCCGGAGTTGGTGACCCGAGACTTGGCCATTACCTGATGATAACCCTTGACCCATCTTCCATTTTTGTATAGCTACAGATAGGTCGTGGTATTTTGAGACTAACTTTCAGCATTTCCTAGATAACTCTCACCAATGCTCACTTCTGGGTCAGCACAGTTTTTCCCGTCTAGACACAAAGATTAAATAGGCATCTGCCTACGACAACCCCTCCTATCTGCCTTCCTGGGCAGATAGAATCTTAGAAAGACATCAGCTCACCAAATAGTTGAGATTCAAAACCATTCTTGGCTACCAGTGCACTTATAAATGCTACTCCTTACACAGAGGTGTGCTGGAATGGCAATCTCAGCCTCAGACTCTTGTACCCATTTGCACACCTCGAGTCAGTTTTCCTCTGTGGTTAAATTTGGAGAGTTCTTTAGATATATCAGACGCAGGCTGTTGATCAGACTTGTGACCCACGAGTCCTTTACAGTACACGTCTCCCCTTGTGCCCTCTAACTAGTACGTTTGCAAGGTGAGGCCAGGGGAGGGGTTTTCCTTCAACAAATCGTGCCTAGGAGTCTTTGGCTCACCCAGCTTCCCACAGGACTTCTTCTAGAAGCTTCACAGTTTTAGGTTTTATATTTAGGTCATGTTAGCTTCTTTTGGGGGGGTCTGGGCAAAGATGTGGATCAAAGCTCATTTCCAATAATTTCAGCAACATTTGATGGAGACATTAGTCTTTTGGTTTTTGGTTCTGTGTATGTACACGTGCACGCACACGCGCCTGCCGGCCTTCCTTCCTGTGTGCACAGGATATCATGTAACCAAGGCTGGCCTCAAACTCGGTAAGTAGCTGAGACTCACCTGGAACCCCTGATCCTCCTAAATCTACCCCCCAATGCATGAGCTGTCACACCCAGCTATAGCCACATTTCTTTAAAAGACTTTCTGTTTACTGTACTGCTTCGGTGGGAGTCTAGAAAACAGTTTAAGCATTAGTGTGCTTCTCTTCTGCACTCGGTTGGGCATGTCCGGCCCTTCAGCACTCCCATGCTATATACCGATTCATCCGGCTAAGGAGTAAATTACTCTCAGTTACTCCCCTCCCTCGTGGAAACTGAGAAGCGTATGTCCTCCAACTCAGACACCGTCAAAGTCATTTTGGTTACACCAGGACCTTTGCCGTCCCACACAGGGTCTGTTTGTTCATGTCTGCCATAACATTACGTAGGATTTAATTGCTGTTATCTTGCCTCTATACATCACTCAATCCCACTGTGGTCAGAAAGCAATCTTAATATGATTTCAGTCTCTCCAAATTTGTGAAGACTTGCTTTAAAATCCCGAGCCTACAAAAACAAATCCCAAAATATCACCTCTCTTGGAAAGTGTTTGTTTTGTTCTAAAAAAAATGAAATGAAATGAAAGGTGTGATCTGAGTCCTTCGGCAATGCTCTGTGCCAGTGAGGTCAAGTTGATTGACAGGACTGTTCAAGGTTTCTCTAGCCTTAAAGATTTGACGGCCACCTACTCCATCAATTATTGAAGAGAAGGGTTGCAATCTGTGGCTCTGGATTTAACAACTTCTTGGAGTTTTACAGAGTTTTATTTCATTTCCTATGACGATTATCAGGTTCATTAAAGTTATGATTCATATTCTCTTGATGAGCTGGCATCATAGCATGCACTGTAAAATTATCTTTCTTATCCCTGGTCAAAATGTCCTACTCTGAAATCTACTTGTCCGATGAGTTCTGCCCACCCCAGCTTTCTTGTGATTGGTGGTGTCTTAGCTACTTTTCATTTTTCATAAGATTTATTTATTTATTATATATAAGTATACTGTAGCTGTCTTCAGACACATCAGAAGAGGGCATCAGGTCTCATTACAGATGGTTGTGAGCCACCATGTGGTTGCTGGGATTTGAACTCAGGACCTCTGGAAGAGCAGTCAGTGCTTAACCCCTGGGAGGATCTCCAGCCCTTTAACTACTTTTTCTATTGCTGTAAAACAAACAAAAAAAATGCCATGGCCAAATCATGGCATCTTTTTACAGCAACAGAAACAAAATAAAGTGTTTGATTAGGGCTTTCTTACCGTTTTAGAGGGTGAGTTCATGACCTTTTGTGGCAGAAATAAGCACAGTGGTAGGCTCCTATGCATGGTGCTGGAGCAGTAACTAAGAGTTTACATCTTATCTACAAGTTGAAAGCAGAGAGACAGAGACTGACCTGACATGGGCTTTTGAAACCTCAAGCCCACACCTCCAAAAAGGCCACACCTCCTCCAATAAGGCCATGGCTCCTAATCTTTCCTGAACAATCCCACCAACTGGGAACAAGCATTCAAAAATAGAAGCTTATGGGGTGACCCTCATTCAAAGCACCACAGGCAATAACACGCTACATTCTTTTCTCCTCTTTGCCTTCAACATATTTGTGTCTATATTTAAAGTGAGTCTTTCCCAGTGTGAGAGTGCTTCCTTGTAATTCCAGCACTTGGGAAGTAAGGGCAAGAGGTTTGCCTGTGAAATTTGAGGTCAGCATAGTCTACACTGTGGGCTTCAGACCGGCAACACAGGGAGACACTGCTCAAAAATAAACAAAGAAATAAAGTGAGTCTTCACAAATGTGATGTATTTTTCACGTGTGTGTGTGTGTGTGTGTGTGTGTGTGGTTTGCACTAATGTATGCATGTATGAGCACATGTATATGGATGCCAGAGGCAGATGTTGAAAGCCTCTCCACCACTAAGGTAGGGCTTCTCAGCTGAATCCAATGCAACTAGATATCTAGTCAGCTTGCCCTGAGATCCCTTGTCTCTGCCTGGCACTTATATGGGTTCAAAAGATCTGAACTCCAGTTTTCACTCTGTGAGGCAAGTGTTTTTCACACTAAGCCATCTACCCAGTTCAGTTCTTAACTTTTCATCTAGTGTGATAACCCACACCTTTTAATTAAGGTATTTAGACCATTTATACTTAATAGGGCAGGTTTATATCTACTATCTGATGTGCTTTCTATTGTGTGCATCTGTTACTTTGTCTCCTTCTTTGCCTCCCTTTTAATTATTTTATATAATCCTACTTCATATCAACTTGTTTGTTGTACTATTTAGGGGGTTAGGCATTTGCTTCTGTGTATATAAAAACACATTGCATTTTCTGCTGTCTACCTTCAAGTCACATTACACCACCCTATGCACAGACATCCACAGCATCATGTTTCCATCCTGCATCCCAGGCCTGCTGGTCTAGTTCTCTATACTTCACTACAGTGTTTCATAAGATATCAATGCAGCACTAGCAATTTGGCCTCAACCAGCCATTTTTAAGCTCCTTACAATGATGCCCAGCATTTTTCATTTCTTTGTATGTCTCTAGATCTCTATCTGCTCTCATTTTGCTTCTTTCTGGACAATTAATTACATTTCTCTTTCAGACCTTCCATATCTAAAACAATCTTCATTGCATCTTTATTCTTTACATATGTTACTGTTTTAGATGGTATTTCAGATTTGCAACAGTGTTTCTGTACTTTAAAGATAAATGTGCCACTGTTATCCAGGTGCACTAGAGTCCAACCAGGGAGCCGTTGTCATGGTAACTGTACTCTATTATCACTACGTGTTGGTTTTGCCTGCTTGTAAGATATACTGGTCATCGATTTTAAGTTTGCAGTGGTGTGTGATTTTCATCGTGTTGCCGTTCTTCAGGGTTCTTTGCATGCTGGGAACTGGACATTCAGCAGCTCCATCAATTTTGGGAAAGACTGGTTCTAAATTTCAATGTCTTTTCTCCTTTCCCCTTGACATCATCACACAGCTCACGCATGCTCTCTGGTATATCCAGAATTTTCTCTGTGTTTCTTTTTGTCTTTACTGTTTGCCTGTAGATCGAACATTTGTCAGTGTCTGAGCAGCCTGAAACTGGATACAGTGTGTTTTGTCTCAAATGTTGCATTTCCATATGTAAACTTTCAGCTTGGCTTTGGGTTTTCAGTACACCTCTCCCTAACACTTTTCCTTGCTGCCCTCTTGAATATATGGAATAGAACTGTAACTTTCTCAGTCTTTGCCTGACACATGTGACCTCTCTGCTGATTTTTTTTTTCCCTTTTCTTTTTTTCGGAGCTGGGGACCGAACTCAGGGCCTTGCGCTTGCTAGGCAAGCGCTCTACCACTGAGCTAAATCCCCAACCCCTGCTGTTTTTAATTATCTAGTTTTTCTCTTCACTACTCATGCCTAGTTAGTTCTGACTGAATTCAAATATTGTAAATTTTACTTTGGTTTGGTGTTTGATAAATTTGTATCTTTTACCTTTGTGTGTGTGTGTGTGTGTTGTGTGTGTATTGTGAGCATGTGGGGCTCAGAGAACAACTTGCAGGAATGGGTTCTCTCCCTCCACTATGCTGGTTTCGGGAGTCAAACTGAGGTCCTTAAGTTTGGTGGCAAGCACCTCACCCTGCATTATGCTTGTATTTCTTAAGTTTTCATTGCAAGCGTTGCTTCTGATGAATCTCTTGCATCCTTAGCTCTGTCTCAGGCATTTTGGAGGGACATAGGCTTATCCCAGACTAGGAGGGACTTTGTGCAATTTAGAAAGGGCCTGATGCGGGGTTGGGGATTTAGCTCAGTGGTAAAGCCCTTGCCTAGCAAGCGCAAGGCCCTGGGTTCGGTCCCCAGCTCCGAAAAAAAGAAAAAACAAAAACAAAAAAAAAAGAAAGGGCCTGATGCACACACACACACACACACACACACACACACACACACACACACACACACACACACACACCAAGAGCTTTCCTGATACCTTTTTAATAAATCTCTGCCCTCCTCTCTCCCTCTCCATCTTCACAGTCAGCTGCTCTTCTCTGGGCAAAGCTTAAAAACTTTAGCAAGGCCTTCCATTTATGATCTGGCCATCCCTGTCCATTGAGGCCAAATGGAAATCAATCTGTCCCCGCCAAAGTAGACTATTTGGAATAAATCCTGAAAGTATCCAGGAGGGGGAGCTGTGGGCGCTAGGCTTCTTACAACATGTCCTCGGTTGGCTTATAAAGCCACCGCACCCTCCTCAGGCTGACACCCAACCCTCTCCTCCCCACAAAGACAGGGCTGTGTGGCCCCCTCTCATTTTTTTTTCTTTCCTCATTTTTTTCCTGAGTGTCATTAACTGTTACCGTGCCAATCCTAAAGGAGGAAAACGTCAGAATAGCAGCCCGGAGTTGTAAGAACCTGCATTTGCTGTCCCCTACCTTTCCAAACCCAGGAACACCCAGCCAAGTGGATGGCATGAAACTGAATGTCAGAGGCAGACGTGGGCTCTGCTAAGGGAAGAAAGGCACTCGGCCAACAAAGCTCAACCTGGGATGCAAATGCAGAAGATTTCAAATGCCAGGCCCACGCTCAGTCTACCGATCCCTCACACTGCCAGTTGCTGAGCAACCCAGACTGAGATTTTTTTCTTCCTCCTTCCCTCCATTCATTCATTTACTCACTCATTCGTTCATTCATTCCTTGCTTCCTTTCAGTTTCTCTTTGGGGGAGAGAGTCAATATGAATTCTACCAAAATGAGTTCCATTTGGGAAGTTCTCATTCCAGCACCGTGTTTTCAAAAGTGACGGACTATCCAAGTAGCCATGAACAGGAAGGCTCCTTGTCTGCTCACCTTGCAAATGCCTCCGTCATCCCCGTGTTGAGCCTGTGCCTGTCTGGTTGCTTAATAAGGGTCTGTCGAAGAGGCACACAGGCAACAGACCTCTAGAGCATCTGCTGAGCTTTGAGGACTGGCTTTGCCACTATTGTAGAAAGCCTAGATTCAAAGCATGCATGCCTTTAACGCCACCATTCAGAAGGCAGAAGCAGCCTTTTCAAGCCGCAGGCCAGCCTGGTCTACTTAGTGAGTTCTGGGACAGCCAGAGGTACACAGTGAGACCCTGTCTTAAGAAAGAAAGAAAAAAAAAAGCAAACATGTCAGCCACTTATATTTTGAATAGAAGGGGCCAGAGGAAAAATCTCCTGCACATTGGACAAGTCAAGTCTCCCCCTGCACCCCCTCCCCACTGTATCTGCACATTACCAGTCATCTCTTAAGGGACCAACATACTGAGAGAGCCGCCAGCATCATTCAGAGAACAGCCTTCCTCTGTGCTTAGAAGTCACCTTACCTAAGCAACGCTTCTATGGTCTGAATAGTTACATCCTGCCCCCATGCAAACCTGCCCGGTTTGTTACTGTAACAAAACACCTGAGGCAGCCTAACTTTATAAAGAAGAGAAGCTTACTTAGCTGACAGCTCTGGAGTTGAGGCATAGTGCTAGCAAGGGGCTCTACTGCACCATGGCAGAAACTTGAGTGGAAAAAAGAGAGCTAGGTGTGGGGAAACTGCGGGTTAAGGTCAAAGTCTACCATTGACCAGATTGCCTTTGGGAGCTTGGCATGTCATGGGACTTTCTTCATTAGCAGAGCTCCTCCCTCTCTGATGGGGAAATTCTGAGCTCTCACATATACCTCTACCACACGGCCTCAATTAGCTCATAGGATCCATGTCCTTTCTCCTGGTAAAACCTGAGCTTTTTAGTCAGCTAGCACCCGAGATTCCTGGAATTCTTACCCATACTAATGAGGCATTTTGGTGCCCTCAGCCCTCATCCAATGACCTTTGCCTATCCTGGATGTCCCCACCCTCGGTCCGCCCAAACTCTTCAATCACCTGTAAGTAATCTACCTTCTGATAGTTGATCCCGGTGTGGTTATTACCTTATGTACTTACAGGGCTTCCAAAACCCCTCTTAGTCGTCTCTGTTCCCACTGCCCTTATGGACTGTTTTGGTCTAAGATCCACAAGAGCAGGTAGCCCCACAGAAAGGAAGCCGGGGGCTGCCTTTTATAGCAACTCTATTAGAAGAGCAAATCAGGATCTCAATCAGACATACCTCAAAGTCCCTGCTGAGGACAGACAGTGAAAACTCACCCAGTTGACATTAAGCCCAAGTCAACATAGCTCAGTCGTACACACACACACACACACACACACACACACACACACACACACACACACACACACACTGTAAACAAAGCAACACATAACAGGAGAGGAAATTCATCCTCAGCTAGGCATACCTTACACTTCTGCCACTTGCTACCATTTTAAATCATGTCTTGTTCTCTTGTTCTTTGTTCTTCCCTGCTCTTCCCCTCTTCCCTGTCCCTCTTTCTCCATCCCCTCTTTCCCTCTACGTGCTCATGGCCGGTCTTTCCTCTCCTCTCCTCTTCTCTTTTCATTAAACCTCTCCTCGTGGAAAAAATAATAATAAATTATGTCTTGTTGGGACATTATCCCAACCCGACTCCTTGATAAATGTCACTCCCCATCAGTATGTATACAATGGTAGTGTTTGTTGACTGGAAAATCCTCTGGGGAAGATCGGTCATAGCTCTAGTTCAACAGAAGTGGAAAATGCATACTTGTTCGCAACCATCTCTGGATGGAACCTGACTTCCTTTGCTCACCTTAAGTATATCCTGGGAGACTAGAGAGATTGCTCAATGGCTAAGAGCACCGGCTGCTCTTCCAGAGAAATCTCAGCACCCACATGGCAGCTCACAACTGTCTATGGCTCCAGTTCCAGGGGACCTGACATTCTTTCATAGTCATATTTGTAGGCAAAATACCAATCACATAAAAATAATAAAAATAAAATTATTTTTAAAAAATATGTACATCATGGAATGGCTCAAGTCACCATCCCACTGTACCTCATAAGCCTCACCCTTGCTGCTCCCAAGTTCAAATCCCAGTCTCCCTGAAGTCTCCCCTTCACTTCTCAAGGGCTCTAGCAAAATGCTACTCCTCCCAACCTTAGATTTTCAAGACAGGGTCTTGTTATTAACTCATGATGGCCCTGAACTGACTGGGTAGCCCAGGCTGGCTCCAGTGTGTGATCAGACCAATAGGGCCTTCGATTGTTTTTTGTCTCTGGCAACTAACACGCCAAGTGGCTAACCGCATCTTGTAGCATGTCCTGGCTCAGTCTAGAATGAATGGATTAATCTGGTCTGTTTGATTATTCCAGAGTGCCCAGGAGGAGCAAGGGCACCATGCGGTGGCAGGGGCGTTTGTGACGAAGGCATGGAAGGGACTGGAAGCTGCTCCTGCCAAGTAAGTTCAGAGAACTGCTCCACCCTGAAATGCTGCCTCCCCCTTCCCCACCTGTTGACTGACCTTAATTACGAGCCCACACGAAGAGTCTCTAAGAATAACAGTGTTAAAAGATGAATTCTCCATGTGCAACAGAGTCATCTCTCCCTCTTGTATCCGCCTATAAAACCTGGAGAAATATCTACAGAATGACCCTCTTTGAAGACATAAAATGGGATCACATGTAAAGCTGTCTTATGAATACATATAAGGCTATAAAGTTGTCACTTCTTGCTGTTGTCAATAATCATCTCGACCACTAGGCTACCTTTGGGTGCTGTGCTCCCCACCCTGGGCCAACCAGGAGCATGTGGCCATTGAAGAAATTCTTAATCTAACAAAAGGGACTCTTATAAATCCAAACTGTCGAGGAATTAAACGCAGGTCCTCCTGACGGGAATTGAGTTCAGCTGCCTTCAGGGCAGAACTGGGAGTGTTGCTGTTTCATTTGAGGTGAAGCTGTGGTGGGTCTGTGAGCTCTTGTTTATATCATTGGGTGGACAGCCCTCCTCTATAGGGCTCGAGACCCTTAGCAAAAGAAAATTAAAAAAAAAAAAAGACTACCTTGGCGGTTTTTTGTGGAATCACTAACGGTGGGAGTGGGGGTGTCTCCGACTCTTTAGCTTACTCTTGGGACCCTTCCCTCCTGCTGGGCGCCTCCTCCAGCCCTGATATGAAGATTTGTGCCTAATCTTACTGTATCTTGTATGCCATGTTTGGTTGATATCAGTGGGAAGGTCTGCTCTTTTCAGAAGGGAAACAGAGGAGCAGTAGGTCTGTGGGGGAGGGGAGGTTAGGAAGTGGGGACTGGAAGGAGTGGAGGAGGGGAAACTGTGGTCAAGATATAAAGAGATAGATGGACGGATGGGTGGATGGATAGACAGACAGACAGATAGATAGTTGGATAGATAGATGGATGGATAGATAGATAGATGATAGATAGATAGACAGACAGACAGACAGACAGATAGATAGATAGATAGTTGGATAGATGGATGGATGGATAGATGATAGATAGATAGACAGACAGATAGATAGATAGTTGGATAGATGGATGGATGGATAGATAGATAGATAGATAGATAGATAGATAGATAGATAGATAGATAGATAGTTGGATGAATGGATGGATAGATAGATAGATAGATAGATAGATAGATAGATAGATAGATAGATAGATAGATAGATGGATGAATGGATGGATGGATAGATAGATAGATAGATAGATAGATAGATAGATAGATAGATAGATAGATAGATGTATATCCATATTTTAAAAATGTAACTAAATCAAATAAAAATACATGTGTCCATTATGATGTACATGAAGACTTCAGGGGGCCTCAAGAAAGAAAGTCCCAGGGGAAAGACACACTTGAGAAGCAAACACTGGTCCTGTGGCCAGTGAGTTGCCGGGAGGCTTTCCAGATGACGTGGGAGTCACCTGGGAGGACCCTGGGCCTGACGTCATCCACCTGTGTTTTGCAGGCAGGCTTCAGTGGAACAGCCTGTGAAGCCTGTGCTACTGACAACGTTTTTGGGCCCAACTGTTCAGCAGGTGAGTCTGATTTTTGTTCACTTAAAGCATTGGGAGGGCTTTAAATCCCCAGAGATGGTTACTTTGATACTTAATGGTGGTTTTAGATTTCCAGCCTCCAAAAAGTGTATAGATTAGTGTTGTTTTAAGACACAAAGTGTCTCAGTTTTCCATTGTTGTAACAAAGAACATGAAACTGGAGCTTTAGTGAGGAGATAAGGTCCATGCGACTCAGTTTGAGGGCCAGAAAGTGTCTACGCACCACATTTTCTTTATCCATCCATGGGTTGGACAGCTCGGTTGGTTCCATTTCCTTGCTATAGAGAGTAGAGCTGCAGTAGACACAGATGTGGAAGTGTCTCTGTGGTAGGACATGGAGTCCTTTGGGACTATGCCCAGGAGTGGTATGGCTGGGATATAGGGTACATCTAGCAGATGTTTTCAGTTTTCAAGAAAATCCATAAACACATATAGACACTCAGCCCCATAAGTTCCTTGGCATGTTTTGTAATACATTTCACCTGCAGCAGAGGGAAGACATCCTCATTCTGATCCCCAGGGTTGTTTTGTTTGTTTATTTGTTTTTACTTATTCACTTTACATCCTGCTCGCTGCCCCTCTCCTGGCCCCCCCTCCCACAATCCTTCCCCCATGTGCCCCTCCCCTTATCCTCTGAGTGGGTGGGGACCCCCTTTGGGGTCTTCCCACCCTGGCACATCCTCTCCCAGTAAAGCCAGACAAGGCAGCCCAGCTGGAAAGAACATAGCCCACAGGGAGGCATCAACTTTTGGGATAGCCCCTGCTCCAATTGTCCAGGACCCACATGAAGACCAAGCTGCCCATCTGCTACATATATGCAGGGAGACCTAGGTCCAGCTCATGTATGTTCTTTGGTTGGTAGTTCAGTCTCTAATAGCCCCATGGGTCCAGGTTAGTTGACTCTGTTGTTCTTCCTGTGGAGTTTCTATTCCTCTAGGGACCTGCAATCCTTCCTTCTAGTCTTCCAAAAGAGTCCCCAATCCACTGTTTGGTTGTGGGTGTCTACATCTGTCTGAGTCAGCTGCTAGATGCAGCCTCTCGGAGTACAGTCATGCTAGCCTCCTGTCTGCAAGCATAACTGAGTGTCATTAATAGTGTCAGGGATTGGTGCTTGCCCGTGGGATGTGTCTCAAGTCTGGCCAGTTATCAGTTGGCCATTCCCTCAGGCCCTGCTCCCTCCCCCAGCCCTGCATTTCTTGTAGACAAGAGAAATTGTGGGTGGACAGTTCTATGGGTGTGTCCTATTGCTCTACTGGGGCTCCTGCCTGGCTATAGGAGGTGGCCTTTTCAGGTTTCATATCCCCAATGTTGTGAATCACAGATAAGGTGACTCTTGATTCTTAAGCACCTCCCCTATCCCAGGTCTCTGTCACATCCTGGAGATCCCACCCCCATCTCCCCACCCCTTTTAGTTGCAGATTTTAATTCATTATCATGGCCGAATAGCCATCTCTCCTGTCCTCCCGGACACCTGATCCTGAACCCCCATTCCCCTCCCATTCCCCCCACCGTTCCCCCTCTCCATCTGCCTCTTGTGACTATTTTATTCCTCCTTCTAAGTGAGAGTAAAGCACCCTCACTTGGGCCTTCCTTCTTGTGTAGCTTCTTTGGGTCTGTGGGGTGTAGCATGGGCATCCTGTAGTTTACGGCTAAGACCCACTTATCATGGATGCATGTCCTTTTGGGGACTGGGTTTCCTCATTCAGGATGATATTCTCGAGTTCCATCCATGGGATTGTTGAAGGCAAGAGTTCATTCTATTTTCTCTCTAGCAGCCTGGATAGTGTTAACTGCCTGGGAAATACGGCTGGTGTTAGCCAGATGAACAAATGCGTGTGAGAATGAATGCATGACCCCAGTAACACTCTCCTGACCCAGAAGCATAGTTTCATGAGGTAACAGATAAAAGGGTTAGAGCCAAGGCTTAGACCCGGCAGAGCTCTTGCTCCTGGGTCGCTAACTGCAACAACTAGTTAAATGTGTAAAACGCGTTCTCTGTGTGTTTCTTACCTACGGAAGCAAGAAATATCGCCATCTCTAGGGAGTGCCTCATGAGACAGAGCCATTACCATTCTCGGTATGAGTTTCTCCTGATCCTAAGTGTTCCTTCACACCTGGTCCACAAAGACCATTCCACAGGAGTCCTAGCAGAAGCGAACTGAAACCATGTCTTGGTAGTCCGCGTGTTTTTAACGTTTACGCTGCTTTAAAGGATAGCAACTAAAATAGAACTCACTGATTAGAAATGGCATGTTCGTATTGCCTTCTACAAGGCTCCCTTCCCCACCTCAATCAACCAGGAATTAAACCATATAAAGTAGATAAAACTGAAGTGGGGAAGGGGGAAGCAAGAGCCCAGCAGCCCAGGAAAGCTGAGTGGTTGTGTGGGAATGAACAGTTAGGATGAAGATAAGCCATGTAACCTCCAGAATACTGAGGCTGATAAGCACAAACATGGCGGAAACCGCAAACATTTCCAAGCGAAAGAGGATATGCGTCATGTCTGCGCCACAGAGAATGCAAAGGCAAAACAGATGAGGATGGTTTGGACCCCAAGTGCTTTGAGTAAGTGGAATTTTACGCACTGATCATTTAAATGAATAAAACGTATTATTTATTCTTGTTACTTTTTTTTTAAGATTTGATGTGTGCATTTATGTGTATGCATGCCACAGGACATGCGTGGAGGTCAAAGGACAAACTGCTGAGGTCAGCTCTCTCCTCCTGGGGATTGAAAGGTCGTCAAGCTTGGCCTCGAGCACCTGAACCTGCTGAGCCATCTTGCTGACCCCAAACCCTCAGAAAATTAAGCCCAAAAAGAGACCCAGGGAAAAAAGTTCTTCAAGTTCTAGACTTCAATAGAATTTCCTGTGATTTTTTTTTCCCTTATGTGTACTGTCCAACCTAGTATCCATGGGCTCCTGAAATGGAGCTAAAACATCTGAGGAACCGAGTTTTAAAATTTGGCTTACTGCTGCATTTAAGTAGAAATAACCAAATGAGGCCAGCGAGTCTCACATTGGACGAAACACCTTCATACATCATGGATACGGGAGTGGCCAGTCAATTCAGACTGGCCTGAGTCTCGAACCAACTTCAAACGCTATGTGACTTAGGGTAGCCTTCCTTATTATTAAACAGGGCTGTTATCTACTTCCTGGAGGTAACAACCCAGCCAGGCTCTTAGTGCATCCGGGGAAGCACACATTGCATGGGTAAAGGAATAAGCAGATCATGACCGCTGGTCATTCCCCAGGGGCAAGACCTGAGGCCTTATAGACCCTTCCAGCCTGGTGCCCACTGGGTACTGGCTTTGCCTCACCCACCACAGTGCTGGCCCAGCAGGTGCTCCTGTCTGAAAGAGGCACGGCTATCTTGGGTGTCATCTGCCTTTGAAAGATTTATTTATTTACTTTATTTATATGAATACACTGTAGCTGTCTTCAGACACACCAGAAGAGGGCATCAGAACCCATTACAGATGGTTGTGAGCCACCATGTGGTTGCTGGGATTTGAACTCAGGACCTCTGGAAGAGCAGTCAGTGCTCTTAACCTCTGAGCCATCTCTGCAGCTGCAGATCATCTGTTTTGTTTGTTTGTTTTTTCCGGAGCTGAGGACCGAACCCAGGGCCTTGCGCTTGCTAGGCAAGCGCTCTACCACTGAGCTAAATCCCCAACCCCAGCTCATCTGTTTTTCATGCTGATTTCCCTGCTGCCAGGCTGCTCCCTCACCAGACTATTTATTGGTTGGAGATCATGTCAGCCAATCAGCCAGTGACCTTCATCTTTGCTACCAGGGTCAGAGCCACTCAGAGCCCAATGCAAAACCCACTTTCGCTATGAATCCCCCTAAATCAACCCACATCCATGTATTGTTGGCGACACCCTACTGTGCCTGGCAGGGTACAAAAGTTTCCCACCCACAATCTCAAATCCTCGGTATGCCTCTTTGAGCTATTGTCAGTAGGGTACACTAGGCTGCGTGACTATTAAAGCAGAGGATTTAACCGAGGTGTCTGTCCCCTGGTGAGCATGCACTGTGCATTAGACACAAAACAGATGATGGGCTTCTCCGAGTGATCTATGAGGTCCCTGTCCCCAAGGAGCTAGAAATAGGAAAAGTGATCATGATGTACTGTGCATGGCCTTTACAGGATTCTATAAGGACACAGGAGAGGCAGAAGCTCTGAGCATGTCACGGGGGAACAAGTACCATCTATAAGTAGATAAATACTGAAATAGGGAAAGCGGAGAAGCACCCTGCAGCCCAGAAAAGCTGAGTGGTTGCCTGGGGATCGCTTGGCCTCTTGTTTCTCCTTCCCAAGGACACATTCTTGGGAGTGGCTGTCAGTTCTGCAATGCAGGAAGGCTTCAGAGGCTGCCCGTGCCTGCCTGTTAACCCAGTACAGAATGATGGGACCCAGCAGGGGGCATATGCCAGAGCTATTGGGGCTCACAGCACACGGCTGGGAGAGCAACCTTAACAAGTACAGTGCTTGCTAGCATGTGGGACCATCCAGTCCTCCCACTAGACCCAACCCCCACCTCACCACCATCTTCCACTGGCTATGTGGAAATACAGAATACTAGCCATCACCATGTCCCAAGGATCTGGCTTCGCTGCTACTCTGTGACCTCCTTAAAAGGAGATATTACGAGTCACCCTGTGTTTGCATGCCTCATGCCTGCTGCTAAAACACTGTTTAACTGAATTGACTGGAATCCTTTCCATTAAATTCTATATAAAAATCCTTTCTGTCGAGATCCTGCCTTACTCTGGTCAGTTCTATACTCAACTTGAGTTTTCTCTAGAGCCTGACTCTTCCAAACACTGCAGCCATCAGTTGGCATTGAAGTGCTTTGCTAAAACAGGAAAGAAAAAAAGACAACCAGAACTTAAAGATGGCCATGACAAATCCAAATACATCAGCTCTTTGAGCAAGCACTTGCTAGTTAGCTCCCCATTTTGCCACTGATAAAGTGAGATTAATAATATCACATTAAACCTAAAAATGCCTGAGAGAACAAGTGACCAGTAAAGGCAAGCACTGGTCCTGCCTTGGGTAAGGAGAGAAAGGGACGAGCTTCAGAGGCAAATTTAACAAGAAAAGAAATGACTCAATCAAGATAAATCAGTGTATTGGCTTTTTAGGGTTGATGTAAGGAGGCAGCTCAAATTGGGTAACTTGTTCTGAAAGCTGAAAGTTCAGAGTCAAGGTGTCGGCTGAGTTAATTCCCTTTAGCATTTCTCTCCATCCCCACTGGAGCCCAAAGGGGCAAAGATTCTTCTTTGGGACTCCTGGGATGGCCCCATAGATGTGAGCTGTCCTAGAAGGATGAGGAGGATCTCATCTGCCACACCAAAGAGATGTAGAGAAGCCAACCCACAGTGTGCACAGGGACAGGACACGCAGGGTGCATGAGGACGCACAGGGTGCACGTGTGAAGGATGAGAGGTGAGTGAGTTCAGGATGAACCTACTTTTTCCCTTTGGAGTGGTCTTTCATGAAGCCCACCCCATCTCTTCCTGACCAGCTCCAATTGGTGTGTTGGGTGGTAGGTTTATCACACTATGCTGTGATTGGCTGTTTCCTTCCGCCCTTGTTCCATGAGCTCTTTGAGGTTGAAAACCTGACTGCTACAGTATTCTGAGCATGGCAGTGTATTGGTTACATTACAAAGACAGAGGGAACAAAAGAGTCATCCTATACACTTAGAAATCAAATGGGTAAAATAGATGGGCTGGTAACGAACTGGAGACAGTGTAGCAGGACACTACAGGGACAGTCTAGAGGAAGCCTGGAAAGGACCTGAACAGGGATGGGGTCAGTAAGACAATGAACAGGATGTCCAGGAAGGAGATGCTCACAAAGAACAGTAGGCGTTTGGTGCAATTTTAAGTGTTGAGAAAACATTAAACTTAGTAACTCATGAGTTTCTAATATTTTCTGGTTAGGCAAGTACCTCTTAATAATAGGGACTCATCTGAGCTTATATTAAATGTACCCACATGCATCGAAATGTACAATAAGCAGAACAATGACCCCCGCCCCCATCCTCCAAAAAGCCATGTCCTAATCCTGGAACCTGTGAGCGTGTTATTACATGACAGAGAGGAATAAGACTGTGGGCAGGATCAGGGCTGCTAACCAGTTGGTTTGACATAAGGAGATGGCTCTGATTACCCAGGTGAGTCCAGCGTGGGGGGTGGGGGGGGAGGTAACTAGAGGCAATGGTGTGAGAAGAAATTGGTACTTCACCTGAAAGTGGAAAAAAGAGTCGTGAATCCAGAAACATGGAATTCTTCTAGAACAGCCTTACCACGGACTTTGATTTTAATCGAATGGGACGTTTCGTCCTCCAGAACCGTCGAATGCATTTTGGACCGTGCCTGGCTCCTCTTCAGGACGGTTTGCTACAGCAGCAACAGAAACCTCATACACAGGGCTCTGTGGGAGTCTTGGCTTCAGTGCGCTGCTGGCTGGCTTGAGAGTGAACCGTGTAACAGACGAGCCACCAGCTGGGCGAGGAGGCACTGACCATTTGCATGAAAGGCCCTTGATTTTGTCATCCATGACCTGTCACTGGGCTGAGAAGCCGTCTATTTTGAGCGGAAAATAGGGCCTAGTCTTTCTGAGCCCCGTTGTGTTACGTTTCTAATCCTTGCACTGTCCTCAACACACAAGAAGATTCGCTTACAGAGATATCAGCCAGCGATAGGGACAGTGTCGGGGTGAAGGAGAGGGGTGGGGAAGCTCTTTTCTTTATACCAAGAAAGCAAGTTAATTCTGCCGTCAGACTACCCTAAGGTGTAGCCAACAGCTCAGCCGAAGAGAGAATGCCAGTGCCCATGATAATTCCAAGCAAGCTCTAGACCTGGTTCCTTACTGAACACTCAATTAACCTAGGAATCTACCTTACACACTGAAAATCCCCACTCAGATAAAAGAAAAATGAAGCCAGGATTTAAACTAGGTTCACTGGGGGTTTCCTCCAGCTCCTCGTGCAGAGGGAGAGTCTCAGAAGGGCTGTCTGAGACTGTTACCCGTCCAGGATCTGTAGGAGTATCTCTATCGGGTGATAACCGACCCTCGTTCTCTGCCCACAGTCTGCAGCTGTGTCCACGGTGTATGCAACAGCGGGCTCAACGGTGATGGAACTTGTGAGTGCTTGTCTGCATACAGGGGTCCCAAGTGCGACAAGCGTAAGTGACTGTTTCTTCGCTACTACACCAGAGCAAAAAGATGCCGGAGATGTGTTTCTCTTTTCCGTGTGTTACTGGGGGCTCCACTGGGGGTGACGGACTGTCAAGCCAACATTGTAAGAGCTAAAGAGAAGAGAAAGGGGGGTGGCTAGAGCTGTGCTGTAGGGAGGCGGAGAGGGAGACAGCATAGAGGACCACATGTGGGAACGGGAGAGGGGCCACAGCAGTCAGTCAGTCCATAGAGGAGACAAAGTATCATCTCAGTTGTAAGAACTCATTAACAAACACAGACCACAGAAACAGAGTCTCCAAAACCAGGTGACTCACCCAAGGGCACAGGGATGAGAAATAGAAATGGGAGCCAAAGCACTGGGACCCATGGGAAATTATCCAGTCTATGACACTAGGTCGGGTCAGAAGATGAAGGAAAAGCAGGCGTGGGTGAAATGAGGGTTGCTGAAGGTAAAGACAAGAACAATGGTGCACTCTGGGTGCACTGTGGGGGCAGACCTCCCACTGAGCCCTGTGGACCACCTCAACAGAGAAGCCCCACTGAGCTCTCTGCCCTGCAGCCCAGAGCCATTCCTGCTTGCTACACTGTACTGGCTGCGACCTCTAAAGCAAACCTTAATTCTTTCTGGAAAAGAGAAACACCCTTTTGTCCTTCCCTGGTACAGACTTAGTCCAGTCCTAGCTCGGCCAATGGCAAAGTAGTTTCCACCGGGTGAATTAAAAGTTGAGATGTTTTTAAAAAATAATCAAAGTGGTCATATTTAGCCCATGACGCTAGGCTCACACAACCCATCCTCTGGATTAGAGTCTCCAATGGAATTAAAAAAAATAGAAATTAAAACAGTTTGGAATTCCACACAGGACAGACTGTTTTATGGGAAGCCCAAAATGTGTGTATATGTACTGTGGACATGGCAAGTACCTAGACCAGTTTCTGTCTCCACAGAGGACACAGCCCTGTGAACTACCAGCCCACACTAACCCCAGGTGGGTGGGCTGTCCTCCCTGTGGCCTCAGCTAGCCCAGGTCCACCCCACACCACCCATCACTACCCAATACACCTAGGAGCAGACCTTCTCAGTAAGGGAGGGACCCAGTCCATAGAGCCTCCCACTAAAGGGCTGTCAATTTTGTTTCCAAGTGAAACTTAGTCGAAGCAAAAGATAAACAAAGACTGGGTAAAGTTGCAATTCTCATGACAGATGCGCTTTTGTTAATGTCCAGACTATTTTTAAAAAATAGACCTAGGAGCAGCTAATGCCCAGAATGGGAAGTGAAAAGTAGCAACAACCATTGGGCAGGAACGCACAAATAACTGCGCTAACACACTCAAAGCAAGGCGGAAGTCAGGTGGCTGCTCGGGAGGGTGCTTTTGTTTGGTTTTGATTTCTTGCCTGTTCTATTTCTCCATTTGCAAATGGATCATGACTATGGGAAAATAGGGATGACAGTAAAGGTGTGGATTCCTACCAGCTAAGGGGGAGGCGCCTACCACACTGTAACACAGACTTACAGTGCAGTGCTGTGGCCCTAGTTCTAGGAATTTATCCTGAAGAAGGGCTGAGAAGGATTAGATAAGAATTTATAGACCAATAAATCCATGGCATAGCATTTGTAAGAAAAAAACAAGTTGGGAATAACCTGAATGTTGAACTTGGATAAAAACTAGCTAAGTTAACACCAACTTCTACATGAAAATAAACACACACACACACACACACACACACACACACACACACACAAAACCCTCAATGGTTTAACGTTATGATTCTCAAGCCATAAAGCAGGATACCACATCAAAGCCATGAGCTACTTTTGGATTATTTAAGTTGTTGGGAGAAACATGGAGACTGGATAGATGCACCTGTCCAATGCCCTGAGACCTGTTAGCCTGGATCAGTTCATAATTTCATATGAGATCACGCTACATGTTTTCCAGGACACGGAATCTTTGCATAGCTGCCCTTTCAGTGGTTGCTGTGGTTAAAAGTAAGTTCCAGGGCTGGGGAGATGACTCAGCATCTCAGAGTACTTGCTGTGTCAGCACAAGGACCTGAGTTCAAGCACCCAGAACCGGGTGTGGCTTGTGTACATAGAACCCCAGCACGGTAGGACCCAAAGACAGGAGGATCTCTGAGGCTTACTGGCTACAAGCCTAGCCCTGGGCTCAGTGAGAGACCCTATTTCAAAGGAATAAGACTACACAGCATGGTTAAAGACAGCCTGAGTTGGTTCCACAAGATCTTTTCTCAAAAAAAAAAAAATCACAATTAGGTTTTACTTTATGTGTGCTATCTTTTAATAATTATTGTCATAAGCCTTAAAACTTTTAATAAAAGTCTTTAATAAAGGACTTTCATAACCAGCCATCCTACTAACGGAAGTACTTCAATAAACTTCCTGTGCAGCCATCCCGGAGTGTGCAACCTTGCTCTGCCCAGAAAACTCCAGATGCTCACCTTCCAGCAAAGATGAAACTAAACTTCAATGCAAATGCCTTCCCAATTACGAAGGGGACGGCCATAACTGCAAGCGTGAGTAGAACCCCACGCTGTTTGTGTTTCTGTGTGATACGCAAAATTCTAGGGTCAAAAGCTTAGTCTTGGAAGCATGACAATCCCCTTCTGTCTCAAGCACATGTAGAGATTATATCAACACGGTATGCGGTTATTACAATTTCGGCATTCGTTTGTAAATCAGTTTGGTAGAGCAGGGTGGTCAGATGGAATGAAAGCATGTGTTTCTATCTGAACACGACGCAGCTAACTGCCTTTGTGTCCGTGATCATGTGAGCCACAGTTCTCTGGTGATCTCTGTCTCTCCCTCCCCTCCCCTCCCTCCCTCCCTCCCCCTCCCTCCCCCTCTCCCTCCCTCCCCCCCCCCCCCCCCCCCCCCCCTCCCTCTCCCCCCCCCCCGCTCTCCCCATCTCCGAGAACTCTAACCACCTATATCATGCCTTGTCTCTCAAGCCATCAACCCATGTTTAAAAACCATCTGCCACCCTCACGCAAGTTGTTCCTACCTGGGACCGAATCGGCACAGTTGCATATGCCAAAAAGGCTACCAAGGAGATGGTCAAGTGTGTCTGCCAGTGGACCCCTGCCAAACGAACTATGGAAAGTGCCCTCCAGAGTCTACAGTGTGCAAATACGACGGGCCTGGACAGGTAAGCTAAGAACGCATGGACCTGGGGTGTCCAGAAATCAGGGAAAGCGCTCAAATAACCCAGGCCACTGGGCATGTGTGGCTTTCGGGTCTTCCTGTTTCCGACTCACAAGCGCAGTTTGGTCTTCCGCGCTACGCCGTCCTCATTGGGCTCAGGGCTTGATCACAGGGCTTCCCTACCCTATGTACCCTCTAAACTCACAGTCTCCCTGCCCCCCACCCGGAGTCAAAACTTAACTGCCCTGTGACCTCTCTTAACCCTGTCCCATGGGATGACTGACAAAATATGGACAGAATTCAAAATTAGACTAGATTAGTTCAGCCAAACTCATATGAATGCAGTCTGCCTTCACTTCTCCGTTCTTGGTAATGTCTTTTTAGATTAAGGGGACCCCAGAAGCCCAAAAGAATGGGGACTGAGCAAAAGTCAGCAGCACAAGCTGTAGGAACTGAGGGTATCCTGGGTGAGACACTGAATTGTGTTATAACCTCGACTGCAAAAAGTTGTCCTGGCCTAGAGAACTTTACTGAGGAGATGAGTCAGATGAGCCTTGTCCCCTGTCAGACTTTTGTCTATCAAGTATTTAATAGAGGCTAGCTGTGACCATGCCTATGCATCATGTTCATATAAGGAATTGCTGCCCAGGATGAAGAAAAATTTCAATGAGTAGCCCAAGCCCTCAGGGTTCCCCTGGTTGGAATGTTCGAATTCTGCAGAGAATCTGCAGTACCTGCCCTCTGAGGAGTAAATGTATCATACAATATTCTCCACATCAACTTCTGAGCCAGGTTTGCATAAACATTCAAGGGACTAAAAACTCTTTCTCAGTATGCAGCCCTCTGTGGGAAGATCCATGTTAGGCCATGAGTGTCAGAACTCAGAAATGAGAATTAAAGCACTCTTCATATCTTTAAAAATGGTCCCCAAGGCAGGCTTTGAAGGTGTGGGAAGCCCCTGCTTTACATAGAGGAGCAGGACATTGCATCACCCCCCAGCATGACTCTTAACCTTGGTGTTGTGCATATTTTGAATTGCATCATTCTTGGCTGGCTTAGGTACACTGCCCGGATTCCTGACCTCTATCAGCTCTATTCTCTTCTTGTGACAATGCAAAGTTTCTCTAAGCTCCTCCTCCACTGAAAACCATATTCTAGAGGAGTAGTGCCTGCCATCTACATGCCAACCTGTATTGACCTAATAAGTCATTTAAAGGAAATTATGTATGGGGCTAAGATTCAGGAAAGAAAAAACCCAAACATCCAAATTTTACATACAAGGGATATAGGCTTTCTCATACAGAAGACATACAGCCACCATTTCAATCTCTAGAAATTTTGACGAGTGCTTTGTGTAAGCCCCCATTGTCTTGCTAGTGTTAGCTTTTGTGGAGAATATATATATACAGATTAAAGATTTTCAGCTGATGAGACTAACTTGGGTCCAATTTGGTTTTCTCTCTCAATCTCTAAAAGTCCCACTGCGAGTGTAAAGAACATTACCACAATTTTGTACCTGGAGTGGGGTGCAGTATGACGGATATCTGTGAATCGAACAACCCATGTCATAAGAATGCAAACTGCAGCACAGTCTCACCAGGCAAAACCAAGTAAGTCTTCTCTCAGTCTCACTAGATGTTTCCAAGATGATGAAAGTGGGAACCAGTCAGCATGGTATCCACTCCATTCTAGGTAGTAGCATCAAGGAGCATAGTAATTGTTCCATAGATCTGTTTATTCAATGAGTGAGTCAATAGGCATTTCCTTCATGATGACTATGAGAATACTCAACATCAGCTTAGCCTGATACTACAGCTTAAGCAAACAGAACTGAAAGGGAACATTTATGGGACAGTGCTTGTAAATGACACAGAATAAGACTTGGAAAAGTGAATTAGCGTGAAATGTTTCATAAGAGTTTTACCAAGTTTCAGAAGAGGTTTACCATAAGGGAAGAAGACACTTGTGTGCAAATTCCTGAGGCAGGGGTAACTCTCACTATGGGAAGGGAATGCTGAGTAGAGATTTAAGACCTGAGGTTACACTGGACATGGTGACCCACACCTTTAATGCCAGCACTTGATAGTCAGAGGCAGGTTGTGTTTAAGTGAGAGCATTATCTATATAGAATACTCAAAGGCAGTCAGGGTGACTTAATGAGACCCTGTCTTAAAGAAAGAAGGACAAACACACACACACACACACACACACACACACACACAGGCACAGGCACACACACACAGACAGGAGAGGTAGGGAGGGAGGGACAGAGGGAGAGGGGAGAAGGAGTTGATTGTTTGGTTGGTTGTTGGTTTGGTTGTTGGTTGGTTGGTTGGTTGGTTTGGTTGTTGGTTGGTTGGTTGGTTGGTTTGTTGGTTGGTTTGGTGGTTGGTGTTTTGGTTGGTTGGTTGGTTGGTTTGTGTGGTTGGCTGGTTTGGTTGGTTGGTTGGCTTGGTTGGTTGGTTGAGTTGATTGGTTGTTTGTTTGGGGTGGTTGGTTGGTTGGGTTGGTTGGTTGGTTGGTTGTTGGTTGGTTGGTTGGTGGTTGGTTGTTGGTTGGTTGTTGGTTGTTGGTTGTTGGTTGGTTGGTTGGGTTGGTTGTTGGTTGTTGGTTGGTTGGTTGGTTGTTGGTTGTTGGTTGGTTGTTGGTTGGTTGTTGGTTGGTTGGTTGTTGGTTGGTTGGTTGGTTGGTTGGTTGGTTGGTTGGTTGGTTGGATGGTTAAATCATGACTCTGATGCCTATCCAGAGCAGGCCTTTGAAAACAGGGCACTATCCTACCTGCCTATGCACAGAGTAAAATGATGTCTGCTCCATATAGCTGCAGTGACAATGACATGAGAAAATATTTCTGTGCAAACTCTGAGCAGAGTATTGTGTTTTCATCAGGGATAGAACAGAAGCCAGAAAATATATATCCTTCAACTCTCAGATCACCTCTGCACCACTTAGTTTTCATGGTTATCAGTCTTTGTGAAGGAATCCTGTCTCCTTTGTGAGCTCAAAATCATGATTACATTGAATTAGGCCGTCATAAAATGGTGTTTTGCTTCCTAGCCACTTCAGAAGCCTATGAGTGACACAGAATAAGCTCAGGCTTAATCCTTCACAACTGGGTCTTCAGTGTGCACATCTTTTCCCCACATGCATTTAAGAATTGTCACACTCCCTAGAGGCAAATATACTAGATGTGGATGGAATGCCAGGCTTGGGTATTAGGATCCCCGTACTTCATCCTAACTCCACCACTTAACTTCCAAATTAATGGTTCTTAAGCCATAAAGTGGGGAAACTGTACCTCCAATCACGACTGTCATGAGAACCAAACGAAATTACCTTCATCTTCCCTTCAGCAGAACCCTACACAGAAAAAAAAACACACACACTAACTAACACAACCATGAGAGGAGCCCCCAAGACACATGTGAATATATGTACACCTCTTCCTCAAAGTCTAAGGAAGAAGAGAGATAAATAAAACAGCACGCTCATTTTACCACCCCACTAGGAAGTCTGAGTAGCCCTCCTTATATAATCTCTCTCCTTCATGCTCAGAAAGATTATAAAGATGAAAGCAGAATAACAGAACAGTGAATTCTTCATCCAAACTTGTGTCTAGGGTATTAAGTAGAACTAACAAGTTTTAGGACTGTATATGTCATGTATAGACCTTCCCTTTCTCTTCTTCCTCCTCCTCCACAGGAAAACAAATTGTCTTACTTAGGGTTTTTTTCTGATGTGAAGAGACACTGTGACCAAGGCAACTCTTATAAGGATAGCATTTAATTGGGGCTGGTTTACAGGTTCAGAGGTTCAGTCCATTATCATCATGGCAGGAGCATGGCAGCTTCCAATTAGGAATGGTGCAGGAGGAACTGGGACATCTTGTCGCAAAGGCAAACAGGAGAAGACTGGCTTCCAGGCAGCTAGGACAAAGGTCTTAAAGCCTACCTCCACAGTGACACACTTCCTCCAACAAGGCCACTCCTCCAAACAGTGCCACTCCGTGGGCCAAGAGTATTCAAACCACCACGTAAATAATCTTCACGTAAAAGAGTTCCAGATAGAAAGACTGGCTAGATGAAATTACTAAAAGATGAAGCCACTGGCCTCTGGGCAACATACAATAGTTGGTCTGAACTAAAGAATTTTTTTTTTTTGGAGCTGGGGACTGAACCCAGGGCCTTGCACTTGCTAGGCAAGCGCTCTACCACTGAGCTAAATCCCCAACCCCAAGAATTTCTTAAGCTGACATCTCAACAAGGCAATTTTTTTTTTCAGAATCTCAAACCAATACTGTTAGTCACAGAAGGCTACCCAATTGGGAAGGGGAGTCTTAAATATGGGTTCAACCACTCACCCATTCTGACCACACATGAGTATCACAAACAACAGTGAATGTAAGAGAGATTCTGGATCAACGGTCAGGCCCTTCTTGCTCATTACGCCCTCGTACAGTAGAAAGGGGGCTAGCATGGGCTCCCGGGTCCCTTTCCTAAGTGTTAATCCAATTGGTGAGGCTCTACCTTACAGCCTAACATGTCCCCAGTTCCTAGCATAGCACTCTGGAAACTAGGACTTCAACATGAGACTGTAAGGACAGTCCATCAGTCTCAAACACGGCTCTGTGTCGTGATGTTCTCAACTGCAAGCCTCCTTCTCTTCCACTTAGAACAGTCTCCAGCTGTATGGCACACCTGCTTATGTGAGCTGGACATACCCAGGTCCTTTGATGCTCGTCTGGTGTACCTCCTCTGCCGGGGCAGCCCTGTATCCTCCACTACAATCATTCCCCAGAGCTCCTGAGACACTTCTCCAGTATTTATGGACCAGCTCTGTGATGCATACCTAGAGGCTGTGTGATCTTCAGTGAGATATATAACCCCTCCTGTGTAAATGAATATGTAAACTGTGTAAAATGGGGCTGGAGAGATGGATTGGCAATGACTGCCCCATGCTGCTTTTGCAGAGGACCTAAGTTCGGTTCCCAGCACACATGTCCAAAAGCTCACAGCTACCCATAACTCCAGCTCCAGGACACCTGACATCTCTGGCATCTTCAGACACTTCCCTCAAGTGCACACATCCACAGACACACAGAAAGACACTTACACGAGCACGCATAAAGTTTAGACGCTTAAAAGCAATTTAATAAGGCTAATTATAGATCTCATCTAGCATAGTAGGTTGTGTTAAATGAGATACTGCAGGGCCTAATGCCTGGCCTAGGAGTTATCAATAAATACTAGTTATCACCATTGCTACTGATTTCTATGTCCAACTTGAATACAATTACACCCTATTCACCTTGTCTGTTAACATCTGTCACTGGCTAAACCAATGGGATGAATGAGAGCTTAGAGCAACACATGAATCAGTGAAGGGACAGAAGAAATGAAGGAAGTGATGTACATCTCCTGGAGACCTACGCTAGCTCAGCCCACACAGCATCCATAGTCACTAATGCCAACCAATAACCCAGAATGCAAATGGCTACATGTGCTTCTAATGCCTTACGGCAGTGCAAGATGTTTATAGTCAATTAGAAAAATAAAACAAAAAAAGCCTATTCACCAGGGAGGCGAGGTGCAGAATGCACCACAGGAAAACGGAGGCTATTCAAGTCACAGAAAGATGTGGACTTTGGCCTGAGGTTTAAGGTAAAACTTAAAAAATATTCGTGTCTCCCACATTCCTCGACACCGAAGCCATTAAAACAGGATTCTCACTTCACAAGAAACAGGCTGTTGGCCTCGTAAGGATTTGTAGGGAGAAACATCTTCAGAGACCTGGCAAGAGTCTTCAGGTTAAGCCTGTGTGGTTTGTACTGAGATTTTAAATCTCCACAGTGAGGACTGAATCACTACAGAGAGTTATGATCCTCAATTAGCCCTCAGGTCTCAGTTAGTGAGGTGTGGTACTGACTGATCAGATAACTTCCAAGAGGGAAAACAGAGGAAACCTGACCATAATGCCTTTTTAAAAGAAGCATAGTGAGGTATCATATAACTTTATACCAGAATTCAGAAATCCAAGGCAGGGGGATTGAGAATTTGAGGCTTGCCTGGACTACATGGTGAGAGGCTATTTAAAACATGTATCAGTTTAATGTTTCTGGGGTTTGTGGTGGGCAGCAGGTGCCCAAGTTTTGCATGTTATTCTGAAGGGGAAAGGAATCAGGGGTGTTGGAACATGCTAACAGGCTTCTCTTCGGAGGAAACCCTTTTGAGGCTCAGTGAGGGTGGACTGGAGAACAGAAGGGGAAAAAATAAAATAGTAAAAGGATCACTGCTGTGGTCCAGGCAAAAAGGGCTCTGAGAGCTTTGTCCCACGACTTGAAAATGGATCCATTTCCCAAGAGGTGGTATTTATACACAGCCGAGTTCATGAGCGTATAGTTACCCTCTGGGATTCAGCCCAAAACACATCACCTCTGTGCTATGCTGGGAACTGAGCAATACCTCTGCAGCTCCCTTAGATCTCCTCTCTGGAAGGTTCTTCCCCTTCCCCGTGTTTGGTTTCCCAGTTATTTCCAGATCTTCATCCGCGTCCCCTTCCTTCACACTTTCACAGTTTCAGCTGTCGACTCAGAAAACAGCGCGGGCAGCCGCCAGTGCCCCCGATTCAGAGCTGAATGTTAAATTTTCAGCAATTTCCCAGACTTATTGACAGCATGTTAGTAGTTTGAAATTAGCCAAGATACAATGAGAAACCGCCAAGGTTGCCAAATGCTGTCAATCGATGCTTTCCGGGCAGCCCCTCGAGAGCAAGTTATTAGACATTTGTCAGCTGAGGCTCACACATTTTTGCCTCTGAATGACTGCATTAAATGTCTATCACTTCTCTGGCTTCTGGAATATATGCATTTGACTCAGTTCTTATTTATTGTGTGACCGTTGACTATTTATTGTGAGACCTGGCCCTGTTCTACATTCTGGAGTGAGCACAGAGAGCAAAGGCACTCAAAGTCTTTCCTCTCACTGGAGAGGGAAGTAGATACTTATCACATAACCAGATCGAGCAGGAAAACATTACAAAGAGGGGCCACAGTCCAGCAACAGTATGTGCAAGGAATATTGACCTGATGTGGAAATGGGCTGGGAGGAGGCTTCCCTGGGGAAGGAGAAGCCTCAGCTCGGAAAGGAGAAAGCAGGGGGCACGTATTCTATGTGTTCTAGGTGGATGGCCTATAGGCTGCCTTTGTAGCATGTTGGTTAATTTTTCCATTGCCGTGACAAAAGCAGCTTAGGGAAGTAGGGATTTACTTGAGCATACAGTTTGAAGGTATAGTCTATCATGGTGAGGAAGCCACAGGCCAGGAGCCTGAGGCAGCTGCACCTGCAGTCAGGAAGCAGAAAGATAAATGCTTGTGTGCAGAAAGCAGAGAGAGTGATGACCACTTGTGCACAGGAAGCAGAATGATGAATGCTTGTGCACAGGAAGTAGAGAGTGATGACCACTAGTGCACAGGAAGCAGAGAGTGATGGATGTTTAAATGCAGGAAACAGAGAGTGATAAACACTTGTATGCAGGAAGCAGAGAATGATGAACACTTGTGCACAGGAAGCAGAGAATGATGAACACTTTTACACAGGAAGCAGAGAATGATGACCACTTGTGCACAGGAAGCAGAGTGATGAACACTTATGCACAGGAAGCAGAGGATGATGAAGCACACTTGTACACAGGAAGCAGAGAATGATGACCACTTGTGCACAGGAAGCAGAATGATGACCACTTGTGCACAGGAAGCAGAATGATGAATGCTTGCGCACAGGAAGCAGAGAGTGATGAGCACTTGTTTGTGCACAGGAAGTAGAGAATGACGAACACTTGTGCACAGGAAGCAGAATGATGAATGCTTGTGCACAGAAAGCAGAGAGTGACGAGCACTTGTTTGTGCTGTCCCTTCTCCTTTTTGCTCAAAACATAATCCTAGTCTGGTGAATGGCGCCACCCACAGTTAAAGTGGGTTTACCCTCCTCCATTAACCTAATCAAGATAACCTCACACAGTTACATCCATAGATGTGTCTCCAAGGTGATTCTACAGCTGATGGAGCTGGCAATCATTCTTAACCATGGGAAGCTTATTCTGCCCCTGAGGCCCTTGAGTCCATATTTGTAGCAAGCGATTCCAATGTGGATACTTTCCAGACCACACCTTGGAAATTGCTTCTACAAAGAACATACAAAGCTACTTAGTGTTTATAAGCATGGATATTGTATTATCTAAGCCCATCTGGGAAGGCAACCCTAAGCCAGGTTCCACACTTGCCTGATCACAGAGACTGTCCTCCTGGCCTCTCCATTCCTGTTCATTATGTTGTGCTCCTCATCTGTGAAACGAAGCATTGGGCTGTGTCCTCTCAACCCTCGATGACTCCAAGGCCCTGAGAATCTGATTCCACCCCCTCTACAGATGCACTTGCCAGAAAGGTTATGTGGGTGACGGCCTGAACTGCTATGGAAACGTCATGCAGAGACTCAGAGAATTAAATACTGAACCCAGAGGGACGTGGCAAGGACAGCTGACCTCTTTCATCTCCATCCTGGGTATGTAGATACCGTCCTAGAGGGCAATCCTCTTTCAGACCAGGGCATCTGCTAGATACAAGTAGGGACAGACAAGGCTGATGCTTTGGGACTAATCCTACTGGGGACAGGCCATGCGGATGTGACGGGGAGGAGCTGACGGCTGTTTCCAAGGAGACAGCAGTTTCCAAGGAGACAGCTGTTTGCCAGGCAGACCTAGAAATGGAGGACAGGGTCGTGACATGGCCATAGATTAACAGACGAGCAATAAGAAAGACAGCCGCTGGTGTAAAAGGCTGTCCTTATTCCCTTGGCACTCTGGGTTTTTTCAAGGATGAATTCTCAGTTAAGAGAATGGAGCATCACTAAAGGGCAACCAAGAAAGGAGAATCAGGGTCGTATCCAGGTTCGGTGGGAAGGTGTCGTCTGAATTCTGGACCAATCTTGCTTGTGTGTGCCCTTAGTTGGAAGCTACTAATTAACCTGTGGTAGTGTCAGACCCTCTGTGAGCCCTAGGCAGTGTAACAATGCAACATGCTCATTCGTTCTCAAATGTCTCCTACAAACTATTACCCCACATCCCCCGGAGGACAAAACATTATAGTCGATCAGAGCACTGGGTAAGACCTCAACCAAACATGAATTCGTACCAACAACAACAACAGAACTGGCCAAACAGGAACCTTAAAATATCAGCATTTATGTTGGAATTAGCTGAGCCAGGTAAAAACCCCAGAAGGAACACAGTGAAGAAGTCTGCCCTTACAGGACAATGCTGTGTTCTCTGGGTAAATTTTACTGTGCCCTCTATGAGATAGTCCGCAGGCCTTTACAAGGCCTCCTAGGGAGAGTAAAGCACTTGAAACATGGCTCGGGCTTGAGGGCAATCTTACAGCAGCTCTACCTTCAGACAAGAACTCTCCGGACATTCAGTGAGGACAGAAGGAGGCACAGTGTCCTTTGAAGAACAGACACACACACACACACACACACACACATTGTTCTAAACAGAGTCCTGCTTACCTTGCACCTTCCCCCATGTACCTTGCTCCTGTGCGAGAGCATAGAGCCTGTTCTTATGTCTGAGCATCCCCTGGAGGATGGAAACCGGCTGGCTACAAGGCCCAGGGTAGAATGAAAATGTGAGGTCCTTTGTTCAAATAGTCTGCTTTTCAAGAGGGCACAGACAGAACAGTAAGTCTACTGCAGGCTCCTCTGAGCTGCCGTTGGAGGGCATGGAGAGGAGACAGCTCAGCAAGCTGGGCACATGATCCGTGGGACTGCCAAAAGGCATTATCGCACCATACTATTTCGTGGCAGAGCACCTAGAAAGCCACAGCTAAGTCTCCTGGGAAACTTCTAGAGAGTTCTAGGAGTAGGTGAAGCCAGCACATCACAGTACTGTGTATTCTTAGAGCATCAACTTACCGAAGACACCACAGAGCAATGAGAAGAGAAGGCATAAAGGGGCTAGGCCTGGCACAGGACACACGGAACAGTCTCACTTCCCATGTACCTCTGACCCACGTGACCTTTTCTTTCTCTGTGTGTTTGGACTCTTAAGACAGGACTTATGCCTGGCCGCTGAGCAACCTGGGACCCTTCACTCTGCTGCTGCCCTCAGACAAGGGGCTAAAAGGGGTTGATGTGAGTATCTAAAATAACCCATCTGAGGGGGCCAATATAAATGCTAGTAGTATAATAAGGCAGTATCTTATTTAAAGTGAGAAATCTCTATTACACTCAAGAATGGCGAGTCTCTTAGTTACTGTTCTATTACTGTGAAGAGATATTATAACGAAGTCCTGACCCACAAGCAGCAGTTAGAGAGAGACAGAGAGAAAGAGAGAGACAGAGACAGAGAGAGACAGAGACACAGAGAGAAAGACAGAGACAGAGACAGAGAGACAGAGAAAGAGACAGAGACTGACTAGGTCTGGCATAGGTTTTTGAAGCCTCAAGACTCACCCCAGTGATACATGTCCTCCAACAAAGCCACACCTCCTAATCCTTCCTAAACAGTTCTATCAACTGAGAGAGCCAAACATCCAGACATATGAGCCAATGGGGAAAATTCTTATTCAAACCACCACATTCCACTTCCCATTCCCTATGGGTTCATAGCCTATCATAACACAAAATACACTCAGTCCAACTTCAAAGGTCCCCAACATCTTCACAGTCTTAACAGTTTAAAAGTCCAAAGTCTCTTCTGAGACTCAAGGAAATCTCTTAACTGAAAACCCCTGTAGGTTTCAAAAGGCAAATTACATACACTTCCAACACAGAAAGGGAGGAAAAGAGACAGAGGAAAAGCCAGACTGAAACACTGCACACAGTAAACTCCAAATCCCGACTTAGATCACTCTTCCAATCTCCCACACCTTACATCCTTGTTGACTGCAACACATTTCTCTTTCCTTGGCTGGTTCCATGCTGGGTCTGCTGCTCTTCTTGGCAGGTGCTATTCCAGAGCTCAACATCTCCAGCTCCTCAGGGTCTCCAATGCAATCCCGGCTTTACACTCACAGCTTCCCATAATGGCCTCTCTGCGTCCATGTAAGAACTCTCCTGCCACCAGCTGGCGGATTTCCTTAACCGTGGTAGAAGATTCCACACCTCCTTCACATTTGTATCTTTCTTGATAAAGCCAGAGCAAAGCTGCCCAGTTCTTCTGCTGACTTTGGATGGAATCTGTTGCCTTCCCCTAATTAGGTTTGCATGAGGCATGGTTTGTTGATGGCTTCCCTTGCTGCACAAGCTTTCCTTTTTTACATGTTGCAGGATTAGCTGGGTGAGGTCATGCCCTGAGGGCACCACTCCCTTTATTCCACTAAGCATTCAGCATGGGGTCTTCTTTAAATTCTTATCTCTTTGAACATAGGACTTGGCTAGAATATTGCATCTCCTGGTGCTCCTTTTCTCCTCCAACTGTACGTTTTGCATTTTCCCTTGCTCCCCTTGCTCCTTTCCATCATAGATCTGCATGAGAATGACCACTAATTGCTCTGTGACACAGTCAATACTTGACTGTCTTGAAGTCTCCTCTGCTAGCACCAAACTCTTCAACTTACCCTCCAGCAGAATGTTTGGACAAGGACAAAAAGCAGCCACACTCTTTACCAAAACAGCATAAGGATGGTCCCTAGGCTACCTACTGGACCCTCTTGAGCTTGGTTCCCATACTCCATATTGCCGTCAGCTCTACTGTCTTCCACGATCCTTCTAGAATGACCCATTAAGCCCTGACTAAAGTGTTCAACTGCTTTTCTAATTCAGCCTTCCATATTTCTATAATATAAGCAGCAAAGTGGGGCCTATCACAGGAATACCTCAGGACCTGATACCAACTCCTTAGTTACTGTTTTATTGCTGTGAAGAGACACCATGACTAGAGCACCTTGTAAATGAAACATTTAAATGAGAGGTTTGCTTACAGTTTCAGAGGGTGTGTCCATCCAGGACCATCATGGTGGGGAGCATGGTGGGCAGGCTTGCATAGTGCTGGAGCTGAGAACTTACATTGGATTCACAGGCAGCAGGCAGAAAGAGAGTAAGACTGTGCCTAACATGGGCTTTTCAAACCTGTGAGCTGGAGCTGGTGACACGGCTTAGTGGTTAGGAGCAGTGACTGCTTTTCCAGAGGTCCTGAGTTCAACTCCCAGCAACCAAATGGTGTCTCATGACCATCTATAAAAGAATCCAATGCCCTTTTTTGGCATGCAGATATACACACAGACAGAACACTTAGACATTTTTAAAAATATATACAAATAAATAAATTTAAAAAACAAAACCTGAAAAAAAAAAGAAAAAAGAAAAAAAAAAAACAAACCTGAGAGCTTACCCCCATTGCCACACCTCCTCCAACAAGGCCTAACATTCTACTAACTGGGAATTAAACATTCAAGTGTATGAGCCCATGGGGGCCATTCTCATTCAAACTACAACAGTGGGGTTTTTTTTAATAAATATATGTTTTATTTTAAATTAACACATGAAATCATTGTGAGATATATTCTGACACATATAAATAACGTATAATTATCAAATTGGAGTAATTGTTATTTCCATTTCCTTAAACATTAATCATTTCTTTGTGCTGCTAAGTATTCTCAGCACTTCTTAGATTATGTCATGTTTCCCTAAATTATAGACACTGTCACATACAATGTAACAACAGAGTTTTCTCCTCTTGTCTGACTTAATTATGGTTCCCATTGTCTCATTGCTCTCGAACTCTCCTCCCCTTTCTTGCTTTTTGGCTTTCTTGCTTTCTTGCCTCAAGTGACTACCACTGGTACTACTTCTTTCTAAAAAAGTCAACTCTTTTCTCGTCTGCACGTGAATGAGAGCATACACTATTTAATATGCCTCTCTGGGTGAAAGATCCTCACAAAAAGTACACAAACAATAAATGCATGCCTCAATTTAGTTTCTCCCAGTAAAAGAGTGTGTGTATCTAGCAAGACCATTACCAGCGCTCTACAACACCCTGTTCTAGCTATCTTCCCAGAGTACCCTCTATGCTTCTTAACACACAGTCATGTGATGGATATAATTTGTACAATGCAAAACTGCTCATTCCCCATAGAAAACTTAAACTAGTACATTAGTTGAGTATTCTCTTACATCATCAAGAATGGAAACAGTGATGGCAACAAGAAGAAGACTTCACTCTTCAGTGTACACAGCTGTTTTCTGAGCTGATGTCATGGAGAGGGGATGAGAACTGGTAGAGGTGTCCCGTGGTGATGACATCACCATGGTAGTTCTATTTGGTCTAACGTAACTAGTGTTTACCAATTTGTATAAAAGTAGGCTCTCCTTTTATATGTTTTCTGATCATCTTTGCTGCCTTCAATCGAAGTATGTGGAAGGCTCCTTTAAATTCATATACCATCACCATTCATCCATCTGCGATGAGTCTGTCTACTGGTGACTTCCAGAGATGCCCTGTGTCTCTTCTGCTGTGGAAAAGGACAGTGTGACTAGCCTATATTCTACGCACTATTTGGGGGGAGAGTCCTCCCCTTTAGTATATAAAGTTTATATAAAATTCATTAAAACTGTATCTGTTGATTATTGGCTGTGGAGTAATAAAGACACAGATGTGGTCCCATAAATGTACTATTCAAAAGCATTATCATTCCATTCTACCTGTTCTTTATTCCATTCTACCTGTTCTTTATTCCATTCTACCTGTTCTTTATTCCATTCTACCTGTTCTTTATTTTTGACTGTCTGCTCTTTAATTGTGTTAGGTAAGTACACCTTCTAAAAGCCTGGGGTGGTACACACATGTAATTCTAGCACTTGGGGATACCTTGTCCTTTCATTTAAAAACAAAAACAAAAATAAAACAAACACAAAAACAACCTTGAGAAACTTTCATGCTGATCCTCTTTCCTAGATTCCTCTATGATGAGTACCCTCCTCCTCCCCTAAAGCCATTGCTCTCCTCTCCATACCATGGCAGTTCTGGGATGTGGCATCCCCCCTTGTGGCTGACAGGGCACTGGGCACTGGAAAATGTCACCTATGTCTGATAGAGCCCATAGAGCACTCCAGCTTGGGTGTCTGTGATGAGGCAGGAGATGTCTTATAATGCTCATCTTCTTCAGATATCATCCCAGCTGGCTCTTTCCCTAGGTAAAGGAGCTCTTGATGGACAAAGAGGCTGCTCGGTACTTCGTGAAGCTCCACATCATTGCTGGGCAAATGAGCATGGAGCAGATGTATAACTTGGACACCTTCTACACCTTGACAGGAAAGTCAGGGGAAATCTTCAACAAGGATAAGGTCAGAATTTCTCAGAATTGCACTCCGAGTAGCAACACCACGGCAACACCTGGACTAGAGGGGCTTGTGTGAACTGTTTCTGAAGGGGACTGTAGTGTTTGATTTGGGTCTGGCCCGCGTTAGCTTTCAAGGCAACCATCACTCAGCTGCCACTGTTAATCCCACAGATGCAAGCAGGAAGACCACCGACCCAAATCATCATGGCCAAATTAATTAAAGCAAGCAATTAGTTAAAGCAAGCTTTACGTAGCCTGTCTCTCCCTGAAGGCGGGGCTCAAGAGATCAGCACCCAGACACTGCTGGGAACCATGAGGAGTTGAGAGGGGGAAGGTAGAAGAAGGGGGAGGGGTACAGGCTGGTGATGAACCCTGGAGCTGGTGGGGGGGATCCGGCTTAGCTCAGGGTGAGTGTTAGGAACTCGGAGGTGCCTTCTGCCGTAGACTTAGGTGGCTCGTCTGGGTAACAACGGTTTTCCCCTATAATGGTCCTTGAGGAAGGTTATAGTCCTTACTTGTCCAAACTGTTTATCCCTGGTGAAAAAGGTGCATACAACTCACTCAGGGTGGACCAGCAGAGATTAAACACTTTTCGGAGGAAAGACTGTCCAGGGAGGAAGACTTATTGGCTAAACCCTCCAGGCCAGCCCATCGAAATACCTCATTAGCATGGAGAGTTGTCATGGTTCTCTTAGCTGGGGTTCCTTCATCTGCTCAACTTGACCAGCTTTTCTGCTGGTGACTCGGTTCCACTTACCCCACACAGGGTGGCTGATATGTGACCACCATGAAAGGGTCATTCAACCCCCAAAGGTGTCATAACCCACAGATTGAGAACACTATATTAAAATGAGAGATGTATTTACAATCAACTGAACTGTTACACCCTAGTGGAGCTTGCAGCTTATTGGAGGGCTTGCCCAAACTTTGCATGGGATACTCATCAGTGGTCATGTGATAGTCATCAGTGATCATGTGATACTCATCGGTGATCATGTGATACTCATCAGTGGCCATGTGATACTCATCAGTGATCATGTGATACTCATCAGTGATCATGTGATACTCATCAGTGATCATGTGATACTCATCAGTGATGTCACATACTATGTCGTTTGAAGTTAGTGGAAACCATGCAAGATGGGACAAGCCAACACCTTAACCCTCATTTAAGATCATGTGATTTGTCCAAAATCACACAGCTACAGTACTTCTGACTTCTAATCCCAGACTTTTTCTTTCTAGAACAACATATTAATTTTATTTATTTATTTTTCTTTTCTTTCTTTTTTTATTATTTATTTATTTATTTATTTATTTATTTGTAATTTTAGGACAATCAACTAAAGCTCAAACTTCATGGAAGCAAAATAGTGAAAATTATCCAGGGGAACATCGTTGCTTCAAATGGGCTTGTGCATATCCTGGACAGAGCCATGGACAAGACAGAACCCACATTTGCAAGCAACCCCCAGGTGAGACAAGTCAAGGACAAGTGAGGTCAACCCGTGTCCACCCTCGTTGCTGCCTGGAGAATCACATCCAGTAAGAAAGCGTTTGCTAGAATTTAGCCTTCATTTTCCAAGGAGGGTCTCAAGCTAAAAGAAGGCAGGATGGTTGCCAATTTTCAGTAGAACTCTGGGTATTTCTTCAGAGAAAAAGGAAACAATACTGGGGTAGGAGAAGTTTTTATGGTTTTATTTTTTTATAAACATCACTTATGACCATCTCAGACAATTCTTCCTGATGCCATATTGTCACAGCAATCCATTCCTTGTGCTTTGTGAAGGACAGTCCTAGTCATAATGAACTTCTGCTTTCTGATCTGCCTGATATGGCCAGAAACTTCTGTAGAATGCACAGATCTGGATAACTGGTCAAGTCAAAACAGTTGCCTACAGCCTACCAGTCGGCAAGATTCCTCGTTCAGACCCACACTTTCATCTTAACTTGGCCATGTCTCTTAGCATTAAGGTTCATATTTCCCAAACTTTACTTTTATTGACTTTTGAACAAACTCTCTCTCTTTTCAGCAAACCATCATGGCGATGCTACAACCAAAATATGGCAGGTTCAAATCTTTGCTAGAGGTACGCACTTTCAAACATTCCAGAAGAATGTGGTGAAGGCCTTCGTAAAAATCAGCAGAGGGGCCAACTTTAAATATTTTCTGACAGCTTACTTACTTCAAATATTGTTTTCCATGAAGAAGAGGATAACATTTATTTTCTCAAATGCAGAAAACCAATGTTGGACAAATCCTAGATGAAGGTGGACCATACACCATTTTTGTTCCAAGTAATGAAGCATTGAGCAACATGAAGGCTGACATCCTGGACTACCTCCTTTCTCCAGAGGTAGAGTATCCCACTTACCAATGGACTGCCTCGTCATCACTGTCTCAGCTCCTGTCCATTCTGACACTTCTTTGTACTAAAATAAGTAAACAGGCAGATGATAGATGTCGAGAGAGAGAGACAGAGAGAGACAGAGACAGAGAGAGACAGAGACAGAGAGAGACAGAGAGAGAGAGATTTTAGTTCCTTATAACTGTAAAGTCACCCAGAGAATTATACCTTCAGGAGGCCACTTAGGGCCAGGCCTAGACTAAATTTTCAAAGAACCAAGTGTCATGGTGAGATGCTCTACCTTCTCTCTCTCTCTCTCTCTCTCTCTCTCTCTCTCTCTCTCTCTCTCTCTCTCTCTCTCTTTATTTCTCTTTTCTCTTCAATGACCTTGTTCTTATCTACCTTAGTTCTTCAGTGCTTTCATAGCTCCTCCTGGAGACTGGTTCGAGGGCTCCTTTTATCAAGATCAAGGTTAAAATGATCGAAATCCTCTTAGATATTTCTTCTCTCCAACCTAAAAGTCAAGATATGAAGAGAAACCGAGCTAGCTCTGGAAATGGTTTTTTCACTACAATAACAAACAGTGGGGGACAGTCTGATGGCTACAGAGTTGTTCTGTGACTTTCCAGAAGCTCTACTGCCCCCTCAGCAGGGGGACGAGGCTACTGATGACACAGAATGTGGGAGGTGGAGCCTGCCCAGTTCTCTAAAGGCAGTGATTCCAAGGCTTCAGTGCGGCCAGGAATCACCTGTGGAGTTTGGCAAGCAAGCAAATTCCAGAGCCTAATCCCAAGCAAGTGACCAGTGTCACTAACATGAGATTAATCAACAGGCTACAGATACACACCCACTCTACAGACAGTCCCAGTCACACAGCCATGGTGACGCTGACACATGTTGCCTTTGTAGCTTGTAGATTCATGGATATAGTCCTTGCTAGAATACCAACAAGGACATCTTACATTCTGAAAATGCTAATGGGCAAAACACACAGAGAGAGACGGACGGACAGATGGACGGACACGGACACACACACACACACACACACACACACACACACACACACTGATCTTGCACAGAACCCAAGTTCACGTTCCAGTACCCACATGGAGACTAACAGTAACTCCAGTTCCCAGGAATCTGATGCCCCTCTTCTGGTCTCTGAGAGTACTACACACATGCAGGAAAAAAAAAAAAAAAAAAAAAAAAAAAAAACTTGTACACATAAAATACAAATACAAAAGTCTTTTCTAAAATAAAAATTGGTATGTTTCGTGTTGCCAACCAATTTTCAGCATATGAGATTTTCGAAGGGTTTCCAGTGGAAAAAACAGATCTCCTGGGATCTTCAGGAGGATGCTTCTTAAAATTACAGCTCACACTTGAACTTCCTCAAAACTTGCTGTTGTCAAAAAGCAGTTTTACTTCTCTTTAGAACTCATACTCAATTTAAGGTGATCCCCTAGGAAATTATTACAATCCTAAGATTATATGCCAACCCTAATACTGTTTTTACCTTTAAAACTATTATAATAAAAAGGTTTTCAGCCACTTAATGGGTTGCATGAAAGCTAACATCAGTGAAATTATAATTGAGAAAATTAAGCTCTCTGCTTTCTGCCTTTGTCCAGAAAGTTCTTTCACCCTGAGGTAGGCAGGTTGCTTCCGGCTCTCAATCGAGTGTGTGGGTCCCATTCATCCAGACTCTGCAGTCAGACCTCTCATTGCTCCCATGAGACACTGTCCCTGGACCGTCGTTTTCTTTTTCTCCCAAGAACAAATCTTTCTGTCGACAAAGAATGTAAAACCTGGGTTCTTTGTTCTGAAACGAAAACTGGTTTGCTGGTGCCATTTCTAGAGAAGAATAGAATAATTGCTCCCACCTCTTCCTCACAGCTAACGTTTTCCAGGGCTAAAATATCTCAGACGATAGGGTGTTCCTCTCTCTCCAAGAGTCTACTGTCCCCAGGGAGGAGCCTTGAGGGAAGACAGAAAGTACCCATGGACAAACTGCTTTCCTTAGATGCCCCATGTCAAGTGCTGAGTGTGGGTTTCTTAACGGAGTCCTTTTCTCTCTTAACCCAAGTTTCAGTAAAGAAACCATCCCATGACTGACTATTGATGACAAGCCTCGTGTACCGCCCCATCACCGAACTAGACAAGAGTAAAGGTGATGGGTTCTAAAGGGGTGCCTCGTAAACGCTAAGATTCCTTTTGAAGAAAACCGAAACAAAAGGAACCGAACTCACAAAGTTCAAGGTCATATTATTAACACGTGGGTGGAGAACACCCTCTCCGGCAACAAAAGATTTAAAAAAATTTTTTTACATAAAACAGTAGGGGAGGCCTTTGTTTCTTTACCCATTCCGGTGATAAAATGCTCTCACAGAAGCAGCTAAAGGGAGAAAGAGCGAATCGTAATTCATAGTTCATCGTGGCTGAGGAGTTGCGGCACGAGAAGTCTGAAGAAGCTGGAAATGTAACACCCGTAGTCAGAGGAGGGGAGCAATAGGAGAATGTATGCTGTGCCTGTCTCCCTTTCTCCATGCCATTCAATCAGGGACCCCACAACCAGGAAGTGCTCCTAGAACCCCATGGCCAGGGAGTGTGCTCCCAGGACCCCACAACTGCGAAGTACTCCCACCCACAGTTAAGATGGGGCTTCCCACATTAATCAATCAACAAGACAATCGCCGACAGGCATGCCCTGAGATCCCTCTCCCCAGTGATTCTAGATTCAGTTAAGTGGAGAATCAACGCTACTCACAAGGAATTAGGGAGAGAAAGGACAAGAGAGTTCTGAAAGCTCTTGGCCACCTCACATAGAAACATATTCTGTCGACATGCTGAGTGGTGCCAACAACCCTAGCCAGGTAGGACTACAGCACTCGGTGACCAGAGATCAACTCCTGTGTTCCTTTCATTTGTTTCTTCCTCATGACATGGACCCAGCACTAACTCGACTTCAGAAGTGAGTTCTCCCATTGAGAGAACCTTTCGGGTAGAAGCAAAGCAATAGAAGAGTTCATACTAATCCTACTATTTTTCAGGAAAACAGAGCCTCAGCAGGTAAGTGACTCATTCAAGGTCTTGCGGAAGTTAAACCGATATTGCTACCCACTCTTCTGCACTCGAGCTAAGGGCTCTGCCTAGCACACTTGCTTGTTCTTTAATTTGCTGGCACAAATGCCTGGGAAGTAACTAATGTGCTCCCCATTCTGTCCTATCTGGGCACAGAATGATCACAGCCCAACATTGACACGCATGTTCCCGTCATTCAGGAACTGACTGTCTAGTCTGGTTGGAGACTTCTCAGCAATGTCCTCTAGATACATCCTCTATGCTACCAAGAATTGAGGCCCTGAAGCAGAACTGCTCCCTCTTCCAAGTCCCAATTTCTGGGAACCTTGGAGAAGCTGAGACCCCTGGGCTGACATGTTCAAGGTCACGTCATGTGGTGACCCTCCCACCAAGGGCCATAAAGAGCATCGTTTCCAGAGTTGGTAACTGGTGGCAAGCTCAACACTCTTACTGAAGCACAGCCCTGCACATCACACTCCAGCTTGTAGCTATGGCAACTTTATCACCCTTCATCATCCGCACCAGGGATGCTTTTGAGGATGAATAGAGCAGCCAGACAACAGGTGTAAGCTAGAACTGGACCAGACAAACGGAGATATATGGTCATTGCTTACAGGTAACTCGTTAGCATCATGATCAAGGTCAAATGCCAAGAGGAGTCTGAGTGAGGCATGCAAAGATTTTATTCAGCCTGAGCCTTGACCTCCTGGAGGTCATTATGCCCTTTGTCTACGATCCTTCGTCTGTCCAAGCTGTGCTACAAACCTTCTTACGACTTCTTACAACTAGCTGAGTCTTTGTCTTGGAAGCCGCTGCGACCACCTTCTGCCCTGGGCCATGTGGACTTGTACTTCTCCTTTCTGCCTGTGGCTCTCCCTGAGAGTTCCTGGAACCTAGTCAAGGTCGTGGCAGGGTTGTGCTGTCATGGTTTGGTTTGGTGATAGTTTTCCACCACTTCAGTTGATTTGAAGTGAGAAGAAACTCTGCAAACGTTCTCTGAAGAAGAGCGACTTCTTTTGAGGGACTGGGTCACCAGGGTCCTGATAGATGAGCAGTCCTAAGATATGAGTATATGGACAAACAAACATTGATGTATGGAGCTGACGAGAGTCATAAATAGAAGAAGATTATGGGCGTTCCGGGATGTAACCTGAGATTTGCACAGGGATGGTTGAGCAGAGTAGCTGAGAGGATGTGTTCATATACTGAGGAAACCAGGTGACGTGGGTGATTATGATGCTCACTGTTACCACATGTGGAAAGGGCTAATGGTGGTCTATACTCACAGAGACTGGGGTTTATGCCAAATGCACATGCCGTGTTTTCAGAACAGCCAAGAGGTTTGATGGATGTCAGCTATTCATGCATGGAATTTTTCTTATCTTCAATTTCCCTGTAAAGAGATTGGGTCATTACAAGTAATATCCAAAATCATTCATGTGAAAGGTTCTCAAAAAAGGGGGCAGGCCGAGTTTTCTTCCTTGGTTGACATAGTACACCGGTTCTTTTGCAGGGCTCTCGGAAACTTCTGGAACTCGTCAGATACCACATTGTTGCGTTTACTCAGGTTGGCTCTATTCTTCTTCGTCCTACTCTATCCTGGCTTTTAAAATACCAGGTCCTAGTCTTGGATCCCAATATATTGGGGCTGGAGAATTATGTGTGGCACTTATTAGCTCTGGACAGATCTTCGGTCTGTAATTGTTATCTTCGAGATTGTTTCCAGAGAACCCCTTAAAACCACAGACGCTCATGGCATCAAAGCTCCCGTCATTTCATCAGTAGTTAAGGTCATTTTTGCAGCACAGACTGAGAAATGGGGACTTTGTGCATTGCTGCAGGTGACTCCTTGATCTCTTCCCATTGCAGGTGGAAGTAGCCACTCTGGTCTCGATGCCTCACATCAGGAGCATGGCCAACCAGATCATCAAGTTTAACATAACCAGCAAAGTAAGTGAGAAGCCTAGGGCTGGTGCTGACTCCTGTGTGTTCGCTCTGATAATGCGTCTGCACTAACTCACAGATCTGAAACCTTTTCTTGTTAGGTAACATCTGTGGGAATGGTCCTGTGTATGCTGGTACACGTGTGTACACATGGAGACCAGAGGACCAACTCAGGTGTCATTCCATAGGCCTCCTCCCTTTTGAGACAAGGTCTCTTGTTGACCTGCCATTTCCTAAATGGGTTAGGCTGGCTGGCCAGTGAACCCTAGAAATCCATATATCTTCACCTCTCCAGTATCAGAATTACAAGTGCATGCTACTGTGCCTGACTTTTTATAGACAGATACTAGGGATTTTGTACTACATGAAATCCAAGCACTTTACCAACTGAGCCATCGCCCCTGGTTCACGGTCCTGATGTCTTCACAACTGTTCCACTCTTTGCTCAGTTCTTTTAGCAAATACCACCTACATGAGTAACAGTCTGGGTTAAAGCATGAAGGATAAAAGAAGGACTCACATCCTAGCAGAGAAAATAGAATGTAATAATCCATTAAAGGATCAAGTGAATTGCTGTTGCAATGGGTGTTGGTCAAAGAGGTTGTGAAAGCGAGTAGAGGAGGAGTCTGAGAAAGGCAGTAGGTCAAGACTTGAGGGATGAGTAGAATCAGATTGTCCAGTTGAATAAGAGAGGGTTTGGGGTGGAAGAAGAGTATGTGAGAAGCCATGGGGTATGTGGTTGACTTAAGAAACTCAAAGAAACTCACTGACTGGGGTGGATAAGTCTAGGAGCAGAGAGAATTGTCTCCTGTTGATTCATCTGTCTACTATTGATGATGATGATGATCATGATCATGATGACAATGATGAAAGCGTTCTATTGATGATGATGATGATGATAACCACAACAAGGACAATGATGATGACCTCATCCATTCAGCAGACATCTGCTGAGTACCAATATGTATCAGGCACTGCCCTATGCCTGGAAGAACATAAGAGCAAACGGATGAAAATCTCTGGTTGCATGGAACTTGCATTCTAATTAGTAGGAAGCAGTCAATACAGAGGCTAAGGGAGAAGGTTACCCTAGGGAAAAATGAGGGGAAAAGGCAAAGCAGGGAGAATAGGAGAGTGGGCCTTCACATCCACTTATTATTGTCCTAGTTAGCATTGAAAATAATGGGTTATTACAACATTTTCATGTCTATACATGTCTTCCTGTGTACGTCACTCTACCTTGTGCACATCTCCCTCTGCTTCCTGCTACAATGTCCCCCATAGTCCCTTCCTCCCCTCTCTGTCTTCAAGCCATATGTGAACATATATGTATGTGTGTACTCAACCTAGATTCTGTATGTGAAAGAAAGCCATCCATATTTTGTCCTGCTCTGTATCTCCCTTACCCATCTCAGTCCCCTTCCCCGATCCTTGGAATTCTTCCTCCAACTCTTAGCCAAGCTTCCACTTTCAGGGGGCTGGCACTTTAGATAAAGTTCCACAAAGAAGAAAACATCTGAACGAAGACTTGAAGGAAATAGAGGTCTCAGTAGTGTGACTGTCTGGGGACAGAAGTTTCTAGAGAGAGAAACAGCCAAAAACAAACGTTCACAGTAAGGAATATGCAGAGCTGTTTGAGGAATAAGAAGACAGTGTGGTCAGAGCAGTGGCAGCAGCAGGAAGAGAGGTGGGAAGCAGTCACACAACCAAGGGATGGAGAGGTAGGGAAGGTTCCATCTGCCCTACGAAGTCAGAGCGAGGGTATGGCTCTAACCCCAACTGGAGGATTGTGAGAGAATTATCCGATAAGACACACCATTTGGGAGACAAGTTAAGAGACTTGATTTATGAACCAGTAAAAATGGCAGTAGAGGCTAGGAGGTAGCTCAGATGGTAAAGTGCTTGTCGCTCAACAGTGAGGGCCTGACTTCTATCCCAGAACCCACATCAAAAACCACAAGTGTGGTGTCATCCCAGTACTGGAGAGACAGAGAGATAGATGGATTCCTGGGGCTCATTAGTCAATCTGTCCTTGCTACTTGATGTATGCTGGGCTAGTGGGAGAGTTTATCTAGATAGATGGATAGATAGTAGATAATAGATAGATGGATAGATAGATAGATAGATGATAGAATACCTAAGTTGGCCTATGCGTACATGCAAAGAAAATAATTAGACACAGACATGGTAAGAAGTAGTTGAATTATAAATACAATTTTTAATATAAGCCCAACAAAATTCATTCTCTCTCTCTCTCTCTCTCTCTCTCTCTCTCTCTCTCTCTCTCTCTGTGTGTGTGTGTGTGTGTGTGTGTGTGTGTGTGTGTGTGTGTATGGTTGAGACAGGGTCTCACTATGTAGCCCTGGCTGTCCTAGAACTCATTATGTAGGTCAGGCTAGCTTTAAACTCACAGAGATCTACCTGTCTCTGCCTCCTGAGTGCTGGGATTAAATGCATGCACCACCATGCCCAGCCTTGCTAATGCATTCAACGGGTGATAAGGACTGAGAAAGCCAAGCGTGACTCAAGCTTTTGGCTTGAGCAGCAAGGATGACGCCACCATTGATCTGCCAGAGGAGCAGGTTTGGGGAAAGTAGAAGTCAAAAATCTCAGTGACTTGATTCATACTTTGCTCCCTCAGCTAGCTGTTTACCGATGTGTCCACAGGGCCTAAAACAGAGTTCATTTGAGGTCAGTAAATGTGTTGACTAGCTGGATCCTCCTTTGGGAACTAGCAGGTAAAATAAGCAAGTGCTGTTCGGAGTGGAAGTGGACAGCATGTCTCTTGCCCAGGAAGGGATTCACTTCACAGACACAATCATTTCCTGACAGAAAACTGCCCAATAGCCACCTTCCCTCTAAGGAGAGATCAAGTTACGTTGAGCGGTTTAGAGATACTCAAACCGTGGGCGTCCACCAGGGGATGGCCCTGGGCTCTGCCATCAGAATGGACGATAAACAACACCAATGTTTCTTCTTTCAGGGGCAGATTCTGGCAAACAACGTGGCCATGGATGAAACCGAAGTCGCTGCCAAAAATGGCCGAATTTACACACTGACGGGAGTCCTCATTCCTCCCTCCATCCTCCCGATTCTTCCTCACCGATGCAATGAAACAAAGATCGAGTTGAAACTGGTAAAGGAACTTAGAAAATCTGGGAAGTTGGAGAGGGTGGGGCTGGTGAGTAGCCCTCGGCAGCATCCTGTTCTCAGTTCTGAGAACGTTCAAACCACCACGTGTGGGCACCTGTCCATGAGGAGGCATGTGGTCCTGTCAGCCGTGAACCAAGGCTCTGGTGGGATTTCTACTGGAGATGGCCTGCAGGTGAGCAGGGCTCTTGGTGTGGTCATAACGAATGACCATAGATGTCAGTCATTTATCCTACCACATAAGATATCTAAAATCAGAGTGTCAACAAGGCTACCCTGACCTTGGAGGCCCTAAAATCCCAGAGGCTGATGGTGGTGGTAGTGGTGGTGGTGGTGGTGATGGTGATGATGATGATGATGATGATGATGATGATGATGATGATGGCTCTCCATGTGCTCCAAGATGGCTTCACATTTGTGAACTTCAGAGATCCTCCTGCCTCTAACTCCTAAGTAGCTTGAGATATAAACACAGACCAGTTCACTAATCCCCCATCATCCCACAATTCCTTGGCACCCTGCTCAGAATTCATCTCATAGCCCCACACCTGCACCTCTGCACTTCCCCTCTCATAGCTTTGATCCCTGTGTGGCTTCTCCCATATCTGTAAGGATAACAGCCACTGGATGTGGGAATGCCCTAAGGTTCGGGGGACATGACTCGGGGACAGTTGCTATTCAGCCTCCTGAGTCACGGAGGCCGAATCTGAGCAGGGTTTTCTCCTTGGGGTTCAGGATTAGTTTCTTCCCTTTTTCTTCCACTGCCCAGTCACCCGGAGACAGCTGTTCAAAGCTCTCCAACAGGGACCAAAGATAAAACTTTCCTCTGCAGGTGGATGCTCTGGGGAGTGGCTGATTGTCTTTCTTGAATTCTTTTCCAATACCTGACTTTCCATCACCTTCTGGGCTGGAAAGTGACCCTTTCTAACTCCGTATCGACCGTTTTGGCTCAGCAAGTTTTAATCAAAGCACCCTTAATTCCAACACTTCGCCACTTGCAATCTCTAACCTACTACAGACCAACAAACCCCAAATCACAGCAGTAAGAGATCTGACTCCTTCTTTGCGAGATAGTTCAATCATAACGATTGATCTCATGGTATCTTTGGAACACAAGCTCTGAACAAGGGGGAGAAAACACCTAATTTTACTTTTTGATCTTTCTCTGCCTCTTCTTCTTCCTTTTCCTTCTCTTCTTTTTGAAACAGGGTCTCAATATGTAGCCCAGTCTGGCCTTGAACTCGCAACCTTCCTGGATCAGCTGCCAAGTGTGGGATTCCAGTCATGTGCCAGGAGGCCACCTTCCTGTTCTTTCCTGTCGGAGTCTGGGAATAGCTAAGCACCAGCTTAGAATGGTGACTGGCTTTCGACTCCCAGGGCTCTTCCTTGATACAATGTTTGTTTTAAGCTATAACGTCTGAAAGTCAGATGCCTGCTGGAGAACTTTATAGCTCTCCAATCAGCCCTTCTTAAGAGAGGTTGGAACATTTGCTGTCCTAGCCAGCCCCTGGCAGCAATGTGTTTGGTTCCTACTTTGGAAATAATCCCCATTGAGGGGAGCATCGCCTGGCTTAAACCAGAGAGGGCAGTTGAACCTGTTAGGAAAATCTGGCTCTGCAAACATGAGGAAGAGCATGGTCCAGTCATTTAATGTGCTCTTCAGCGCCTCCTACTGCCGGCAGCGCTGTGGGTTCAGAGAGAGGAGTTTGCAGAGGGACAGGGCAGTCCCGCTGGTGGCCATGCTCTGCCTCTGGCTGTTTCAAAGCTTGTTCTTCATCATTCTAAGGGACAAACTCCAGGGATGGGTTTGTGTTGCAACCCAAAGACTTGTGGTTCCGTAGAGAGAATTCCCAGCAGCTAAGATTGAATCTTTCCTCTTCTCTTTAACATTCACTCTTTCCTCCAGGCTAAAAGTCAGCTCTGCCTGCCCTTCCTAGTTCAGGCTGGTTTTGACTAGATCTCTTTCCTCCTTCCTCCCTCCTCCCTCCTCCCTCCTCCCTCTTCCCTCACCCTCTTCCCTCCCCCCTTCTTCTCTCTCTCTCTCTCTCTCTCTCTCTCTCTCTCTCTCTCTCTCATTTTGGTTTGGGTTTTTGGGAGTTTTTTCTTATTGTTTTTGTTTTGTTTTGTTTTGTTTTGTTTTTTCAAGACATGGTTTCACCACATAACCCTGGTATAGACCAGTTTGCTCTCAAACTCACAGAGGTCCACCTGCCTCTGCTTCCTTAGAACTGGGATTAAAGGTGCGTGCCACCACCACCCGGCTGATTTGCTATCCTAAAAGTCCAAATAAATTCTCTAGGAAGTATGTTTTTAGGTCTGGAAAGATTAAAAAATAGTAGGAGTGTCCTAAAATCTCCTTTCTGGACACATTCAGAGCATGGCTGCCTTAGGACGTGTTCTGTTTGGACTTTAGAGGCTTAATAAATAGCACTTTACAAGCAGGTCAGGGGACAAGGGCAGAGCCAGGTGGATCTCTGAGTGTGAGGCCAGCCTGAACCACAGCGTGTGTTCCAAGATGGCCATGGGTATACAAGAAACCCTGTTAATTAGCAGTAGCAGTAGCAATTTGCTAATTCAAGTCCCTGCAGGGAACAAAATGTATCCCAGATAGTTCAAAGGGACACAAACATGTGGCTCTGAGTGGCCAGGGAGGAACAGCCACAGCAAGCATCCTGGCTAGAGCCAAAGGGCTGAGAATGAGGAACGGGATTCCCGTGAGAGGAGGAGGAGCAGAAGAAGAGGGTTTGTGGAACTGTAGGGGCAGTGGACCAGCCAGTGTGGAAGCAGGGAGGAAGTCCTTGATTTGCTCTCCTCCTACAACAAGGGCCCTCCTGGTGCCTCCAGTTAACCAAAAGTAGCTGGAAGCTGGTCACAGAGCTAGACAGAGGTCAGAGAACTGATCTGGACAGATGTGAGGACAGGCATCTTGTCTCTCCGTTCCCAAATTAAGAACCAGTACAGGCAAAGGGGAAAATGGAGGGTCTGTTGTTCCCCTTTATTACTATTCAGCTAATGGGGACTGGTCGTCTGAGTCACCTTAGCTCTGTGCTGTGCTGACCCTGTATCCCTGGAGAGGAATGACTGCAGGGGCCCCCAGGGGCGGGTGCTTCTCATGCAGAGAGACCAGGATGCTGCAGTCTGTAGGCTGTGACATGGATGGAGGGAGGGGGGAAGGGGGAGAGGGGAGAAGCAGGTGGTGCAGTCATATTCAACTTTCCCACCACTCATCTGGCATTAGCTTCACTCCTGCTTTCTGGGAAAGAACGGGAAGAGCAGTGGAAGAGTCTAGAGGAGCTCCCTTCTCCAGGAGGGGCGCCAACACCCCCCACACCCCCACCTCCACCCCACCCCACCCCCCCCCCCCGCCGAGGGCCGTCTCCCCTACCTGACCCCATCCCCATCCCTCCCTCAGGGCCGTCTCCCTGAAACCGGTCTCTGTGAATGCAGGGGATGCCTCTGCTGACCGCTGTCTTTCCTTCAGGGCACTTGCGTGAGCTGTTCCATGAAACACTGGAGCAAATGCCCTGCTGACTCGAAGCCCACGGTGAGTGTGATAAGGCTGTTTTACGTGCGCCCTGAACTAGCCCACTGTGTCCTCTCTCTTTTTCTCTGCCTGCTTCCTTCTTTAAACCTGGGCTAATGTATGGCCCCTGCCCTACCCCTGGCCACAGCAGGAGTGGGAGGAGGAGATCCCACCAATCATGTTTGACCCCTAGCTGACCCTGGCTTAGTCTCTTAACGACTTTATCCTAATTTTCTTTCTCTGCGAATAACAAAGGTGTTAGTGTAATAAAATCTCCTAACAGCCCAGAACAAACAGCCTCCCAGCTCTTCCTGTCTTCTTCTCCCTCCCACATAAAGCCCAGCATTGGTATTTGCTCTTACCAGGCATAACTCTAGAGGGATACGCAGGAGAAGGAAAGGTTACACGCTATCAGTTAGACAAGAAGAATAATTCCCAGGTTAGGCACAGTATCCTGATTGTATATGATAGCACCTAATGTCCTGTGTACAAAAAAATTTAAAAAAAAAATTGGACTTTGAATGTTCTCCCCACAAAGATATAAGTAGATGAGGCAATAAGGAGGGCGCTGTGGTGAGATTTCAGTGTGTGAACAGAATCGTTTCTCTGCCACTTCTGATGGGCTAGCCTCCTACTTCCAAATGTACTGTGTTTGTTTACGGATGTAGGTGGATGAGTAGTGCAAAGGCTCAGTTTAATAAACACAACCTCTCAAACCTGAAAAAAAATGTTCTCCCCACAAAGAGGTAAGCAGATGAGGCAATAATAACGTTGATTAGCCTGAATTAGTCATTTTGCTTTCGCTTTTAAGTGTGTAGTATTACACTGTATCCCATAAACATGTTTATTTATCACTGTCTGAAAAGAATCAAAATAGGGGCAGGAGAAATGGCTGGGTAATCAAAAGCACTTACCGCCATTGCAGAGGACCTGAGTTCAGTCCCAGCACCCGTGTCAAGTGGCTCGCAAGCACCTGTGACACCAGCTTTGCAGATCCAACACCCTTCTCCGGGCTCCATAGGTATCCGCATACAGACACAGATACACACAAATAAAAAAATAAATTAAAAGAATAAAAATAGATGTCAGGAAATAGCTCCGAAACTATCTGAAATGTTTTATGTTTAATTGAATTCTTCACACGCGTGTTGATTGAAGTTTGATCATCTCTCAGACGCCTTGCTTGACTGTGGGCCAAATAAATAAGATATCATATTGGTTTGGGTTTTGCCTTGGGAAGTTCAGACTACATATAAATGTATGCATATATAAATGATGTTATAAAAGTATACAGCGATCTATAATTACACACCAAGTACTCTGTTGGCAAAAAGCAGATGATGACAGAAATTTCTGCCTTTTAAGAAAGGCTTTCCCAAACAAAAAGTTCTTTCAATATTAGACTAGATCATTATGGAAAGAGACAATGTCTTTAATACACCCCAATAGGAAATACTTCATGAAGCAGAACATTAAACTTAAGTGAGTATGAGTGTCCAAGTGTTTGTTGTGTTTAATGAAGCAATTTCCCATGAGTACCTTGGGAAACCAGGAACTAGGAAACAAGAGAAAGAGAAGAGTTGGTACCGCATTGCCAGCTGGATGGCAGACACTCTTCCAGCCACTCTGGGCAGCAACCGTGGGGTATTAGTTACTTCTCCGGTTGCTGTGATGAAACTCCCTGACAACAAGCACCCTAGGACAGGAAGGGCTCGTTTGAGCTCATGGTTCAAGGGGATACAGTTCACCGTCAAAAGCATAGCATAAGGCTTCATCTCACATTGTATCTGCAGTGGTGAAGCGGAGAAAAAAAATGAAGCTAGCTAGCTTTCTCCTTTTTGTAGTCTAGGACCTCCCTCATAGACTGGTGCTGCCCCGTTCAGAAAGGTGTCTTCCCTAAATGACTAGATTAGTCTAGATTAGTCTAGATCATCCCTCACAGGTATGTCCAGAGTCTTGTCACTCTAGTTCTAGCGCCTCTAGAGTTAACGATCGATATTGACCATCAAACCTTGGAAGGATATATGTCGTCAGCAACAAGGCAAGCACACATAGCTGACATGTAATAGAATCAGGATTTGTGTCTGTGAGTCTGACACCATTTAGTGAGCCTCAAGCTAAAGGGAAGAATGAGGGGAAGAAAGGGAAATGGGGACAAACCACAAAAGCTCCTGAGACCCCAGGATTCATAACTGGTTAATTACCTAAAACGTTCCCTCCTTTGTGACCCCAGAATGCCGTTCTATAGATAAGATTTTAGGATCCTGTGGCCTGCCATGGTCTCATCAGTCTCTCCCTATGCAGAGCCTAAAACAAGTAGTCAACAGAAAGATGTGTCTGATACAAGATCTGAACCGGGAACTAAATTCTTGGGATGAAACTTGATTTCAGTGTTATTGTTCCATTGCACGAGAGTCTCTGGACCAGATGTTAGCAGATCTGGGTAGGAACAGTGGCTTAGCCTATCTGATCCCCAATATCCTCATATACTAAAAAGGAAACATGTAAAAACATTTGCATGAATTGGCAGTGACCAACCATAAGCAGTGCGCCTAGACTGTTGCAAGTCCCCAATACATGGGCACTATATGAGCACCAGATTAAAGAAGAGAAGGATGCACTTAGTCAGTTCCTGGATCCAAGACTAAAGCCCTGTGCTGTTGCTATTTATTTTAGTTGGTGGATTTTTTTTCCCCACATAGAAGAGATAGATACTTACTGGCTCCAAAATGTCTGCATACCTTAAGGACACCTGTAGAACAGAAGAAGCCAGACTACAGGCAGGAGGAATCCGAATGCTCCCTGATCGATTAAAATGTCTGCCATAAGGAGAGGAGGTGCCGAGATCCTTGTGCCACAGGTTGTTCAAAGCTCGGCTTCTACTCTACTAACAAAGGAGGAGGTCCCAGGAAGATGGCTGTCTGATTTGGACTTGGGTGTGCTGGTGTGGCTCTTGCTCTGATGTCATGGAGTAGAGTGGCTGGCGCAGGGAGAGGCTTGTAAGGCACAGAGGATGCTTGGGTGCACACAACAATGCTTTTACCCACCGGCTTTCTTCCAGACAATCTTCTCGTCCTGTTTCTACGGCAGCAGAGTACGGAACCTGAAAAGTGGCTGTGCCCGATATTGTAATGTGACTGTGGAGGTGAGGAGGGTCCAGTCAGGGTCCCATCCAGGTCACCAAGACTCTCAAAGCTCTGAGCTATGGTCACAAGTGTCCTGAAGGAATTTAGACTGTTTTCCTAAGTGGAAATCGAAGGGTGGGCTGGGTACCCAAATCACACCTCCCTGAGTCCCCCTGCCTTTTCACAGAATCTATGACATCATGCGAGCCACCCTCCACTCAAGTGGCTCTAACCCACACTCTGGCCTCATCACCTGCTCACTGGATAATCTCCTCAGCACGCTCCTCCAGATGTGCAGGGGCTGACTCATCTTTCCGGTCTCCCTCTACCTCACACTTGTGTCACTACCCAGCAGGCCCTCAAACTGTCCCTGAACACCACCGCTCCGTTCAAATGGCCATCTTCCTAGCACTTACCAGTCCCAGGAGTGTTCTGAAATGCTCTTTTAATTCCCGTTTCTTTGTTTGCTTTTGGAATCAACCCCAGGGCCTTGCAAACTCTAAGCCAGACCTCTGCCACCGAGTGATTCTCCGGCCCCATTAGTTCTCTGTTTTCTACACTGACTCTTCCCAACGCTCTTATAACCTCCATAAGCAAAAGCCTCCTTCTCCTGTTCACATGAGAGATGTCTGATAGATTGGTGCTAACGCACTAGCGGGTTCATTAGAGGGATTAGCATTGTATCCCATTAGTGAGCATCAGGACCACCCCCCTGGAGAAATCAGTGCCCTCCTTGGGGTCCCCACGGGCAGCATGTGTGTTATTTACAGATACCCAGATGCTGCAAAGGTTTCTTCGGGCCCGACTGCACCCCATGTCCAGGAGGCTTCTTGACTCCGTGTTCCGGAAATGGGCAGGTGAGTCCAGTCCAGCCTGGTTCACACAGTTTCGTGTGTGCTGACCTTTCTTAAGTCACACAGTAATGCTGAAAAATCCTGAACCAAAAAGTGGCACAAGGCTGGCCAGCGTTCCCTGGAATCCAAATCATTGGATCCGTTACTGACACAGGAAGTATCTGCAGCAGAGGAGTCTGGGCCTAGGGAGGGAAATCTTGTCTCCCCTGTGGTTCACCGTGAGATCCCAGGCAACTCAAAACTCTCTGGACCTCACTCACCAAACCTGTGGATAAGACCCTAAGGTCGAAGGATTTTATGGTTCTTAAAAATAATAATAACAGGGCTGGAGGGATGGCTCAGTGGTTAGGAGCACTGACTGCTCTTCCAGAGGTCCTGAGTTCAAATCCCAGCAACCACATGGTGGCTCACAACCATCTGTAATGGGATCTGATGCCCTCTTCTGAAGACAGCTACAGTATATATATATAATATATATTATATAGACATATATACATGTATATATACTGATTATATATATACAATATACAATATATATACAATATACAATAAATAATTCTTTAAAATAATAATGATAAGAACAATAATAATAGTAATAATAACAGCATTGGCCAATGGTTGTTTCGTTTGTTTAAACCCAACCTCAGAACCTAGTGACATGTAAAAGCCAAAGCTTAACTCATCTGCTTGGAGGCCAAGACCAAGCAAAGGAAGGTAAACGTAGCTGTGCTTATGCAGGAAAACTATAGATTTGAGACTTTACTAGACCCACATCTAAAGTACCGCTCTTGCAAAGGGAAAAAACCCTGGGGGGGATTTGGGGAGGTGTTACACGGAAAGTAAAAAGTAAAAGGAGACCAGTAGACCCTGAGACGTGGTCATTAATGGAGAAGGTAGCCCACACCCAGCTCTGACGTGTAGCAGTCAGTACCAGCCTGGTCTTGCCAGGGCTATACAGATCGGAGAGCAAGCAAGTTTACAATGGAGAAAAACACTGCCGGGTAGACCACAGCTGGGCAAGCAAGAATGTAGAGAGACTAGGGCCAGGCCTCAGCTGAAGGCCCCGTCTGCCTGCTGCTATGCTCTAAACGTTGTGCCAAGGGTCTCGGTTCACATTTGTAACCCTCCTATTCTGAGGAGATATGAACAGATATATCCACCCCAGATAGAGTACTGGCAAAAAAAAAAAAAAAAAAAAAAAAAAATCCTCCAGTCTGTCTTGGTGAACCAGTGGAAGCCAGAGTGACTCTGAGCCGCTGCATCACTGAAAAGGTTCATCCCAGCATGAGACTCAAAAAAGTGGCTGCGGGGTTGGGGATTTAGCTCAGTGGTAGAGCGCTCGCCTAGCAAGCGCAAGGCCCTGAGTTTGGTCCCCAGCTCCAAAAAAACAAAAAAAAACAAAAAACGGCTGCATCCACCAAGGAGCCTCCTGCCCAACTATCACACAGACCCGCTGAAGAGTCTCCTGCCCCAGCGAGCATTCCCTGCTTATATAAACTCTGAGGCTCCCCGTAAGTCATGCCGTTCAGGCTTCTTGAGTCTTACGTTGTATGAGTTTCCTGAGCCTCTGAAATTAACCTTCGGAGCGCTGAACCTCACTCCACCGCACAGTGTTTCAGCTCAGAGGAAATAGCTACAACAATACGGCGTGCACCCTGTCCTTTAAGGTTCTAAATCCTAGATCAGGATCCCCAAGCCGGGTACTAGTTTTCCGTCCTACCTGATACCGAAATGACTCCGCCTCCCACAAGGAGTCCAAAGTCACTTCCAATGGCGTTCAAATTGAAGCCATGAATCAAAAGCAAGAACTCCGCTGCCTCGTGCGTCCTAACGGCCCACGGGGCTGCCTTTGCTCGCAGTGCATGGACGGACTTGCTGGCAACGGGACTTGCATTTGTGAGGATGGCTTCCAAGGTTCCATGTGTCAGTTCTGCTCCGACCCCAACAGATACGGACCCCGGTGTAACAGAAGTAAGTGGGGCTTCTGGGGCTCCCTTCCACGGGCTCCCTCTCACACCGAGTATGCTAATGATGTGGTCTGGAGTCTTATGGATTTTGCTTGTGTGGTGTGTCGTCATCACAGCGTGGCGATGGAGTGGTTTTAAGTTCTGCTTCTCAAACAATAGCATGTGCGAGACAGCTGGGCACAAGCTGCTGAGTTTCTGACTCTCTGGGACAAGTCTGAGAAATTGCATTTTTAACAGGTCCCTGGGGGTGCGCCGGCTGTGCATATCCAGGGACCACACTTTAGAAATCCCGTTCTATGTCCATGAGACACAGATAATCCCATCTCAAGAACTAGATCTGCTCCCTTTCAGATAATCTTTACCCATCAATTCTTCCATTTAAGAATTATGGCCTCAGCCAGGTGGTGGTGCACACCTTAATCCCAGGGGAGACAGAGGCAGGGGATCTCTGAGTTGGAGGCCAGCCTCGTCTACAGAGTCAGTTCCAGGACAGCCAGGGCTACAAAGAGAAATTCTGTCCCACCACTCTCCCCACCCCCCAAAATTAAGATTTTAAACGAGGGCACCTTCAAATTGCAAGATAAGGGTGAAAGTACTAGTAAACATTTTGTAAATTCATTCCAACTTATGTATGGAAAACTTTTCCTAGGACACACCTAGCACATAGTACATGCCAAAAATATGCTAGCTACTACTGTGACCTCTTACTGTTTTTGTTGTTACTCTAGGAGCAGTAACCATACCTCAATGGCATATTATCAAAAAGCCTAAAAGAACAGAGGAAAGGTCTGCGATAAGCATATACTAATGCAGCCCTATACTCTCAGGAAGTGAATTATTCTTTTAAATGACATCATATGTTGTCTTAGTTAGGGTTTTACCGCAGTGAACAGACACCATGACCAAGACAATTCTTATAAGAACAACATTTAACTGAGGGAGGCTTACAGGTTCAGAGGTTCAGTCCATTATCATGAAGGGGGGAGCATGGCAGCATCCAGGCAGGCATGGTGCAGGAGGACCTGAGAGTCTACCCCTCCATCTGAAGGCTGCTAGTGGAAGACTGGCTTCCAGGCACCTAGGCTGAGGGTTTTAAAGCCCATGCCTTGGCCCAAGCATATACAAAACCATCACATGTGTATATTTAACCATCTACATTTTTAGATGTCCGTTTCTAAGCTAAAATTGGAACTTACCAACATGAAATGAATAGGTAAGAGTTTCCAGGGGAGTTAGACAGAAAGTTAAAATCTCATTTCTACAGTTAGTGTCTCTGTGGTCTGAGGAAGGTGTTACAGTGTCTCCATCTAGAAAATGAAGACAGTGTTGCACAGTTGTCCTCAGCATCCCAGGGGGATTAGTTCCGCTGGGTCTGAGTTCTGTAGCTACTCAGTTCTTTACATAAAAAGGCATAGTGCTTGCCTGGATCCTGTGCACATCCTCACATATGAATCCCCTCTGGGTCCCTTCTCATAACAAATGCTATATAAATGCCACACAAATAATTCCCATGCTCTATTTTATTTATTTATTTTTTGGCAATAATGGCAAGGAAAAGGTATGTCTATACTTAGAACAGACACAGATTTTTTAAAATATTTTTGATCCAAGGTTGGCAAATCACAGGCACAAAACCTAAGAATATGTCACAGTTTGTTTATGATACCAAGCAGACTATAATTGGGAGACTTTAGCACAGAGATTATATTTGTTAAGTAATCAATAAACAAAGTCACACACATAAATGCTGTCCCCACCAGCCCCTCACATTTGTTAAAAACATGCCTCCCTCCCCCTCATGACGTATTTGCCTGGGAACCCAGTAACACAGCAGGAATCAGTGCTGTTCAGTCCTATCTGCTTGTTCTCTCTGCCAAGTAAGATTTCTGAGACAGGAATAGGAATTTATTACAAAGCCCAACAACCTTGGCAGGATATGGAGGCTCAGGTCAGGAGGGGGCTGCCAGCTTTGTTCTCCATCTTAGGTCTGTGGCCACTGGGGTCCTAGTCTTCACAAATGAAACACTAGCTTACTTAGCATGCTATAACAGTTCATTTTTGTTCTAAATCCAGATGTGATTTCCCAGACTCTTTCCTTTGAGTTTGTTTGCTCTTTGCTGGGTGCTTGTTCCGGTCTCCTTAGTCTTGGTTGGGGCAAGGCTCAGAGCCTTTCAGTTAGGGCTCTATTCAAACCCTAATCCTTGCAGCCTTCCTTTGAAGCCTCCCTGCCCCTCCCTCCTTCTTACTCCTACCCCCATGCACAGATGCCTGAGGGGTGTGTGTGTGTGTGTGTGTGTGTACAAATTCATATGGCTACATGTGCATGGGGATATATATGCACACTGTACGTACAAACACATGTGGAAGCCAAAGGTCACCTCATGGACCAATCATCTTGTTTTCTGAGATAGGGTCTCTCATCAGCCAGTGATTCCAAGGACCTACCAGCTCCTGCCTTCCTACTGTGTGTGGGTGGTTTTGGGGTGCTGTTGTTGTTGTTGTTGTTGTTGTTGTTGTTGTTGTTTTAATGGGTTCCTCATGCTTGTGCAGCAAGCATTTTTCTGATTGAACTAAGCCCCCCACTTTGAAATTTTCAAATACTAATATTCAGAAGCAAGGTAAAGTGGCTAAGGTTTAAAATGACAGGAGCTGTAGAAGAGCTCGTTAACACCAAGGCCCACCCTGCATGCAGTCACTGTAAATGCAGTCTTGGACAGCACAGGGTCAAGTCCCTGTGTGGAAACTCAGGCAAAGTGGGTGGTTTGCTTCAGCTCTCTGGGCCTCTGCCTGCTCATCTGGAAAGTAGAATGTACCGACCTCCTAGGACTGAGGATGGTTGATGAGGTGGGGAAAAGTCAGCCCAGGGCTTTGAATGAAGACAGGACCCAAACCTGACCACTAATTATCACTAGTTTGCTGTGGATGAAAGTGGAGAGTTAACACATGAGCCTATCTGGAGTTCTCCAAACAGAAGAAACCTTACCTATGTATTCTAGAATGTTTTCAGAAAGTGAGAAACGTCTCGGCTAGCATCTCCAACCATGAAGTAGTTGACAATTGGGCTCCTTGGCTTCTTTTGTCATATCACGAAAATTCATCTCCTCCCCTGCTTATACAATGAAAGCACACTGGGGATAAATATATCCTCCTCCAGAGGGTGGGGGGAGGGGGACAGTCAGCTCTCTAAGGCACACTGAGAAACTCTGGTGGCCCTGACTTCAACCCAGCTCTGATTGACAGCAGTGGTCTGGGGGGGGGCGGGGAGATGGCCTCTGTCCTCCATGGTACTGTGCTCCAAGTCCGGAACACCCTCTCCCCTTCTCTTCCAGCCTGCCTGTGTGTTCATGGGACATGTGACAATAGACTGGACAGCGATGGAGCCTGCCTGTCAGGGACATGCCGAGAAGGCACAGCAGGGCGGTTCTGTGACAAGCAGACATCAGCCTGTGGGCCCTATGTGCAATTTTGTCACATTCATGCCTCCTGTGAATACAGCAATAAGACAGCCAGGT